>NC_143399.1:202066930-202218230 GCF_052110815.1 Crocodylus siamensis
TCTCAGCCTCTGATCCCTAGTAGAGGAGGAATCAGGTGGTCAATGGCCTCCCAGTGTCACAGCTCCTTTGGGAGCACCATGGCAAGGTGCTCCCTGCCCGCCTGGCTGCAGTGGGGCACAACTCTGCACCCCCACACCCACTGCTGCCAGGTGGGCAGGAGATGCCATGGTGGCACAGGGCTCCCAGTGGCAGCATCCACCCCTGGTCCATGCACAAATTTGGGGGCACGTGCCTGCCATGCCCTCACCACGGAAGAGCACAGCGGTGGGGAGCCATCTCCCCATCGCTGCCCCGCGGAGGAGCCGCTAGTGGCTCCATCCCACTCCCCAGCCGGGCCCTGCAAACACTCATTCCCACTCCAGGCCTGGATCCCAAGCCCCGGGGCCCACACACCGCCTCAGCTGGGCAGCTCCCCCAACCCCAGTCCAGCCCAACTCCCTCCCTCGCTAGGAGGGTCTCAATCTCCCCCTCCCTCCCTTGCTTTGGGCGTCTCAATCTCTCCCCCCAGTTTACCTGTGGGAAGCTGCCGGAGCTACCTGGCTCTGCATGCGCGTGGCACCCCTGAGCGCCCTCCTCCCACTCCCACCAGCCCCCTGCAAACTGGAACTCTGCCAGCCTGCAAAGGGAAACCCACTGCTTCCATGTTTTTCTCTTCTGAAAGAGAAAATCTGCATTTTTTCCTTAAAAAAGATAAAACTGGCTTTATTTTTCTCCTTAAAATGAAAAATATCTACATTTTTCTGCACTTTTCCATAGCAAATGGAAAACCCGGATCCCTAATAACAACTAAGGCTATGTATACACTTGACAGCTACGGATGACCTTAAAACTGTACCCAAGCCCATGACTGTTGGCCATCTCACTGAAAGCCCCTAAGTTTGATCCCTAGTAACAATCCAGTCCAGCCCAGAGGAATATAAAGCACAAAGTAGATGGCTTTGACACCGCCTACAAAGTACGTTATAGATCTGGGAATGGCTTACGTGGGAGTTTCTGTGGCTCAGGCTGGTTGAGAGTGGTGACAACAAGGTTGATCCTAGCTATCGGGGTAGATATGCCCCAACTTGAGAACAAGACACTATGGAAAGAGAAAACAAAATCTGCTGGCATCACTACTTGTTATGCCAAGAGCAGAGCTGGTGCCGTGCAGCCACCTCCTTCAGACCCTCCCTGCACCGCTGATCCATCTAGGGAACACTAAATACCAATCTTCCTGAATTCAAGACATATTGGGAAAGCCAGATGAAAGGGTAGTCATTACAACTCAATGTTCAACATAATCCTAGCTGGATCTGTATTCATTTTACAAAGACATGTGATGACTTCTCAAGTGGAAGAGAAGCACTGCACCTGTTCTAGCGTCAGAGCCTGAGCCGAGGGACACCCAGCGCCTCCACGCCGCCGGCGGGTCTCCAGTGTCCTCTGCTGCCCCAACAGCTGTACGGCTCAGAGCAGCCTGAGAAGCAGAAGAACTATTCCCTTCTGTCATTTCACTTGAAAGCATGAGCAAAAAACATGAAGAGAAAGCCCAGAAAAGTAAAACACTGTCCTGCCCACCTGTGACGATGACCTTGAAGGTCAGCTTCTGGCCGGCCGCCTCACAGGTGTATTCTCCAGCATCTTTCTTCTCCACCCCTTGCACGACCAGGCGCCGGGATTTGCCCTCGGACTCCACCTTGAATTTCTTGCTGGCAGTGACCAGTTTCCCGTCCTTGCACCACTTCACTTCGGTCTTGGCCTGGGCCACCTCGCAGCTTAGGGTAGCGCTCTCCTTGAGGGCGGCCTTCACCTCCGTCTGCACCTTCTCCTTGTCTGCAAACACCTCTTCTGTCTCTGTCAAATGGCAATGAAGCATCATATACCAAACTCAGGTACGCCGTTGAGCAATTTCTTATCGCACGGAGCTTGTGTGACACCTGCCCCTGCCTCCCCCGTATTAGCTAAACCCCTAACAAACACCAGCGGTGGTATCTTCATCACGGCCCTCTGAGATAGGTAAGCATCCTTATTCATATATTATAGATCGTGAAGGGAGACACAAAAAGGTGACTTTCCCAAAGCCCTATGGGAACTGCATGATTTGGAGCAAAGACTACAACCTGGGTCCTCCACATCTCGGGTATGAGCCCAAGCCATTGGTCTATCAACTTTTCTCCCCGCTTAGATCTGGTGTCTCTGTCTGTCTCAGCCCTGCACCCCAACGCTGAAAGTTTCTGGGTGTAATTCTCCTTCCAAATACTAGATTGACAGAAAAATGTTGGGTTTTGCTAAATTGTTGTTTCTTTACTGTAACAGAGAGTTAGAAGTCCTGTTACATTAACAGAGGAGCTGCCTAAGGTATGGCCCTAAGCGGGTGAAGACAGCTGAAGCTGGGCTAGCTGCAGGGAAGTAGGCAGCCAGAGACCAGAGGATGCAAGTGCCTAGATGGCTAGCAATAGGGCAACAGGGAAAAGCCCTGGCAGGCAGCAAGGGAACCACTATAGTTTGGCCAGGGACACAGCAGGAAGCTACTGGGAGGGACACACCTGCGGCAGGTCAGGAGAAAACCTGACCAGAAGGGGAAGAGCCCAGGGGATATAAGCCTGAGGCAATGGGGTCAGTGCAGCCCTATAAGCAAAAATGCTCCTGCCATCTCAGGCTGGCAAGGAGTGGGACCCGCAGGCCAGGTCAGGTCCTGCCAGGGCTGAGAGCCAGCGAGTGGGGAGGAGGCTTTTGCAATAGCACAGAGACCCAGTTGGGGCTGGAAGTCTTTTAGCTGAAGTGGTTGCTGGCAGTGATGCAGGCAAGCTGTGGCTGGCCAGAGGCTGAGACGAAGGCCAAGCCGGGGGAAGCACTCCAGGCTACTGGTCTGCAGCCAGAGGAACCTGTAGGCTACGGCTAAGGAGCCTGGAGCTTATACAGGAAGGTAAATGGCAGCAGAGTGATACCCGCAAGGCACAGGCATGGCTATGGGGGAAGGTGGCAACCGTGATTTGCAGAAGGCGCCCTCCCACCTTATAGGTTATCAAACTATATTGCCTATATTGCTGTCCTGGCACACTGAGTACCCCTGAGAGATACGGCCCCACCGTCCTACTCCACATGTCACCATGAAACCTCCCTGGAAGCACTGTCCCCTGCTGTTCACAGGCTCTCTGTCTCTAATGCGCTGGACAATGACACAAAGGGACATGGGCAGAGAGGTTTGTCACCTCATCTCTGGGTTTGGTAGGTGCAGAGCATGTCTCGGTCGGCAAGGTGTACTTCTGAGCGGTGCTCTCAAGGGAGCTACAGCAGCAGTGCAGACAACCCATAGCATCAGGCTGTTGTTTGCCAGTGGAGGATTTCAGGCAAAGGACAGTATCCAGACTGTCCCCCTGAATACACACAAATGGGATACGTCCCTAACACTTCTTTGCATTCATAGCTTCAGACAACATACCGGGTGCTGCTCCATACCAGATCTGCAGGACCTGGTTTGAGCTCCTCTCAATCCAACAAACCCAGGCCACCTCCACACACTTGCTCCTATTTGCAGACCCCAACCTTATCTAGCCTCAGACTCCTCTTTGAACCAGAGACAACGCCTTCACCAGTGATGCCAGAGCTGTCTGCCTTTCGGTGTCAGTCTACCTCCTTGATTCCCCATCTCTTTCCCAAGCTTCACTGCACGAGGGTTTTTTCCCTTCAGTCTGCACTTCATTTCACTCTCTACTTCTGCTACCATTTTATATTTAATCCTGCAGGCTTCATGTTGCATGCTGCAGTGGCCTCTACTTTCACAAACTGAATCGTGCCACCAGGTCTTTGTGGTCTTGTGCCCACCGTTTATTTCACTGGAGAGGCAATGAATTGTGAATGCTACAGCTGCGAAAACCAGAGGCTGATCTGAAACTGGCTGAATAACCAGGAAGAGCACAGACCACCTGCAGACACTTCCTCGGCCTAACCAAGGGGGGTTGTGGCTGAAAGCCTGCTAAGAAGAATTTTTCCAACTATTTGAGCTGGTCTAATAAAAGATACTGGATTTACCCAAAAAACCTTGTCTGCTTAACACTGTAGAGGGATTCAGCATATACTTCACATGCAATATGGTACCCAGGATGGAGATTTTTAACTGCCCTAGACAGTCATGCCTTCATTTACCTTTGACTTTGACTTGGAACGTCACTTTGTCATCCTTGGTTTCGCAGGTGTAGCTTCCTTGGTCGTGCTGGGTCACGCTCTTGACGACGAGCTTGCGCTGTGTCCCCTGAGCGGTGACGGCCGTTCTCTGGTCCTGCTTCATCTCGGCGTGATCCTTCCTCCACACCACAGCTCCGCTTGCCACCGACACTTCACACGCCAGCTCCAGGCTCTCAGAAGGACGGACGGAAATTTCGGGGATGGCTGCAGGCTTCCTGACAAACTTAACAGCTTCATCTAAAGAAGAAGGAGGAGAAACAGTGCATGCCCCTTATTACCCAGAAGGATGCAAGTCAGATGCAGTGGCACCCCGGCATTCTTCCATTGTTGTGATATGTAGGGGCTAGGATCCACCCTTGGAAGAAATCATACGTGTAGCATGCTTGTGCCTCAGTCTCCTATGATCCCAGGGCTACAGGGGATACCAGCCAGCTAGTGGGATTTCTCTGTAAGCTCAAATGATAAATGTCCGTATCGATGTGCTACAGGTCCCAGGGACAAAAACATCCAACCACAGAGATCAACTGGACTGCAATGGATGTGTGCTTGCAGCTATCCATATACAGAGTCTGGCACACGCGCTAACTGAAAAAGACTCCGATGTCCAGAGGTTCTCCCACATTTTCCTAGCTGTGCCCCTGTTCTCCAACACTTACGCATCTGGGTAGCGCTACTCACATGCGAAGCCCCACTGAACCTATTGGGACTAGCAGCCTGAGTAAACAACCCCACGCGTGTAGGCATTTGCTGAATCAAGGCCTTCTCCTTTAATACAAATAATATTTGCTTGTTTTGGACTAATAAATATGGTCATGGTTTCTGCAATGATTCTGAGAAGTCGGGCGGTAAAAGAATATAGAAAATACAGAAAAATGCACTGAGCTTCTTAAGTGGTGTTGCGTTTGCATTTAAAGACAAACTTATTCACCACTGTGTAAGTCCATGAATGCGTCTCGCTGGGTTTGCAGCCTACACCTAGACCTAGCTGGAATCACACGGCACGTGACAGGTCTCAGGCTATTACAGACTTAACCCTCTGCACAAATTTCTTGCAAGTTTTCTTATGTTCACAAAGGTTTTCACTGGAATTGGGCCCACTTTCATGTGTGCTGAAAGGCAAGTTGCACTGCAAGTGAATCTGGATGTATTTATGCAGTAGTGGCCTTAGGGGAGGGCAAGCTGGGCGACCACCCGGGCCCCACACTGTATAAAAATACAAATGAATTACACTGAATATTTATATTATCAATATTGTATTAAGATAGTTTCTTTGCAGTTTTATGGGAAGGGCAAAGTGAATTTGAAATAAAAAATGTCTGACTTGCTTATAGGCCATCAATATTAAGCCTCTAAGGGGCCCCAAATGACTCGCTTGCCCAGGGCCCCAACAGCCCTAAGGCTACCACTGTTCCCAAAGTTTCAGTGAATTTGGCCTTGGGTTTGGGGGTCTGTTTAAGCCTAAAACCTAAAGTGAGAATCAGGAAGGCCAAATCCAAGCAGGGTCAAATCAGAGAGAATATTGTTATGGATTCCCCTGCAAAAGTACAGCATAAAGCTTCACATGCTTCCTGGCCAATGCAGAAACATAGTACAATAAAAAATAAAATTCTCTTTTAAATACTCCCTTGTGGCACTGCTGCGTGTTAAATTAATAGCAAGCATAATCAAGAGTTGAAACACAGCCGCTTCAGGATGTGGTAAGATGGAGATCCCTTGAAGCTTTATATCAAAGCTGGATATTTCTGAAAGAGATCTAGTCGCTGGACTCAATGTAGGAATCACCCAATTCAATTCAGTAGCCTGATCATCATGGGATGCCCTCTCACCATAGCAACTACAATCTAGGAAGTCCAAAGAGTTGTATTTTTATTAAGCAGGCATGAGAAGAGAAACAGACCTACTGTGTTTGCCATATATTTAGATCAGTTCCTACCCCATTTACTTCCTGAAATTTGTCCTCAGATAGGGACAGCACTCCCGTTGACTTCAACTGGAGCCGTGCATCTCCAAGTGAGAGCAGAATTTCACTTAATCTGGAAAGAGCATTAGTACAGACAGCCCGGTCAATGTGGTTGACTCCAGCGGGGCTATATATAGGCGTAGCTGAAAGCAGAATTTGGTCCAAGGTAATTAAATCGTAAAGCCTCTTCGGTGAAGGTGTCTCACCATGTTTCAGTTGCATGGATCGTATCTCCCAACATCGATGAGCCTCTCCTGAGTTACCAGTGAAGGTTAAAGTGGCACTGAGCTGAGTGCATAGGCACCTCTCCGATAAACTGGGAACAACCACATAGGATACAGCCTCCCATCTCATGCTCAACTCATACCTTGGACTCAATCGCCGCAGAGCAAGCTGACGGCTGTCAGTTATAAGCAACCTAAGCTGAGCATTGCATTTTGGTCTGCAGCACCTGTTGCTTTCTATCCCCAAGTGTCCCAAGGACAACAAATATCCTGCACCCAGCCACATGCTTCTGCTGCATCAGGGGACAAGCGTTTCTGTTAAAAACTAGAAGCTATTAGGAACAGTCTATTTTTAAAAGAATTAGTCGATTATGGACCAGCAGCCTTGCTGGAGTCCTGCCATGAACAGGTATATGAAAAATCCTTATGCCCACAACGGCAATTTATTTTCTAGTCCTAATCCTAGGCTATAGTTTGCAAGTGTGGTTAGTGGTCAGGAAATATTTTTGGTGAAATCTAAAACCAAGCGAGACTCATCTGATTTAGGGTTTTGTTAGCAGCCTGAATCACTGAGATGCACAAGCATAAGGTCAATGGGAGTTTTCTTGCCTGAGCTTCTTGCCTTTGGCTTCTCATAGAGAACATGTGAAATTCAGCAGTGTTGCCCCTCGACCAAATGAAACTCTGTGGTTTCCGCTGAGCTTTGGTTTGGGTTTCGGGAGTCAGGGGAAGATGAAACTCAGATCAAAATCACTGAACCCAATGCAGAAGAGAAGTCCCCAGTAACTCATAGGAACTGAAATAGCCCCATTTCACAGAACAATACTAACTATGTCTCCTACACAGGTTCAAAGTACCAGGTACTCTGAGCTACATGCTATTAGCTCCAGGAATTTCTCTCCGTGATTTGACCTCAGGCGAATGTACTGGGCTTTCGGCATAGTGCAAGGTACCTACCTCCCTCAGAAATCAGGACACTCTCAGACTTGCATATAATGTCAACCTCAGGGTTCACACTTGAATGAAAAGGCAGGCAGATTTCCTGGAAACTACCCCCAAATAAAACCCCAAATGGGGCTATGTCTTTTTTAATGCCGCTCCCATCTGGCTCTGCCAAAACTCTTCCTGTTCCTACCTGCACCCCCATGTTTCTACACATTTAATCTGGTTCTCACCCACAGCAGCTTAGTCACACCTGTTCCCACATAAAGGAGAGTGAGATATTCCCACAAAGAAACGAGATATTCTCCAACAGGCTGAGTTTTCTCCCCTGCGTTTCCCACTCCTGTGAGCATGTCAGGGGTCCCGGCGGCCCCTGCTCTTGTGGCAGGGCTCTAGCACAAGACTCTCATTGTCTTTCTGCAGGTGTGAACGTCCCTGAGGCCATCAGTACAGACAAGACTGAGCCACCAGATCCAGGCCTAGACCAGACCTAAACCTACCCAAAGCGTTGGGGGCAATTCTAGTCATTCAATAATGACCTGGATGTGGTGACAATCACTACCATTGTTGCTTACTAGCTATGATGAAGAGCTTGGAGACCGTAATAAGGGTTATTGTGACGGGTATGATACATGAACAAGGCAAGCCACCTATGCCCCAAAGCTAATAACTTAGAGACACAACATTCAAGTCCGATGATCCACTGCCTACATATCCAACACAAAACCTGCCCCCAGTTAGCTCATGAACTTACCCGAGACTTTTAAATCGAAGACTAGCGTGTCCTCTCCGACCTTGCACGTGTATGTTCCCTCATCTTCTTTCGCTACAGCGGAGACTAGGAGCTTGTGCGACTTCCCTTTGTCTTCCATGGTGAACTTCCTGGTGTGGCGGATGGCTTTGCCATCTTTGTACCACTCGACCATGATGTTCGCTTCGGAGGTCTCAGAAATAAGCTCAGCCTGCTTTCCAGGTACGGCTTTGATAGTGCCGCCAGTTTTCTCTTTGTTTATAAAGTGTGCAAGAGCTGGAACAGCAACAGAGTGAGTCAGGAAGCATGTGTGACATCTATATACATATATATATATATATATAACAACAAGAAGTATGACAGTTCTACCCACACCACCAGCTACATGCATTGCTACTGGGAATATTAAGGTCTAGGAGGTTTTTCCAAGATCCCAGTTTTGCTAAACTATAGCACAAGACGTTTCTATTTTCAGGCCTATTTTAAGACACTTTGATCTCCTGGCCTGGAAGCTGTGACCAGCTGAGAAGGCTTCATAGTTTCATAGTCTCCAGGGTCAGAAGGGACCTGAGCAGATCATCAAGTCCAACCCCCTGCCGTGGCAGGAACGAGTATGGGGGTCAAACGACCCCAGCAAGGTGTGCATCTAGCCTCCTCTTAAACACCCCCAGGGCAGGAGCCAGCACCACTTCCCTTGGAAGTTGGTTCCAGACCCTAGCCGCCCTGACCATGAAGTAGCATCTCCTGCTGCCTCCGATCATGCGAGTGGCCTCCTCTGGACCCTCTCCATGCTGTCCACATCCCTCCTGAAATGGGGCACACAGAACTGGACGCAGTGCTCCAGCTGCGGCCTGACCAGTGCCGCATCGAGGGGGAGGATCACCTCCCTGGACCTGCTCGAGATGCGTCTGTGGATGCATGACAAGGCGCGGTTGGCCTTCCTGACCGCGTCCCCACACTGCCGGGCCATGTTCATCTTGGCATCAGTGATGACTCCAAGATCCTTTTCTGCCTCTGCCCTGACAAGAAGGGAGTTCCCCAGCCTGTAGGTATGGAGCCGGTTGTTCCTCCCCAGGTGCAGCACCTTGCACTTGTCTGTGTTAAATCCCATCCTATTCTCATCCGCCCACCCCTGTAACCTGTCTAGGTCCGATTGCAGCCTATTCCTCCCTTCTAGCATGCCCACATCCCCCCACATCTTAGTGTCATCAGCAAACTTGAACAAGGTGCTTTTCACCCCCTCATCCAAGTCACTGATGAAGATGTTGAACAGTGCGGGCCCAAGGACCAAGCCCTGGGGGACCCCACTGCCCACGTCCCTCCAAGTTGATTAAGATCCATCCACCACCGCTCTCTGGGTGCGGCCCTCCAGCCTATTTGCAACCCATCTGATTGTGTAGGTGTCAACGCCACTTGCAAGTCCAAATCATCTGAGAGCTGGAGATTTTGGAAAGGGCTCCCAGAGCTCGGTGACCTCAGCACAGTACCAGGGGTGCCACAATGCCTGCTTCTTGAGTGCTACCTCCCTGGACATGAGTTGTGTAGGCTTCTTAGTGTAAGTTGCATCTTAATGTACCACTAGACCTAAGCCAATAAACACTCTCTCCCTGGCACTACTTGAAGGCAATGCAGATTTGCCCACAATGACAAGAGATGAGGTTCTCATTCAGCTCAAGCAGGAGAGCCGATGGAGTCAGACGTCAAGATGAATACCTGATGAGAGCAAATTTTTAAGCTTCGGTTGCCCAGTGATGTGGTGGAAGTGCAACTGAACTCTGTGAACAGCATAGCGGGGACAGGGCAGCGGTACTCTGGCATCTTCCACCCCTGCCTGCAATACGCTGCAGGCAATACGACCATTTCTACATTTTTTTCAAAAATTTGCTCCTAAGGCACCTATGACAGTTTTTACTGCAGCAATGTCTGAAAACCCAAACAGGGATCAGGGGCCCATCATATTAAGTGTCACAATCTAAGTAAAACAAAGACAGCCCCTGTCCTGAAGCTCTCCTGGTCTAGAGTTTAGACAGTACTAATATGGGCAGAGAGGAAGATAACGCGATAAGAGAATAGACTTATGCATTTGGGGTGTCTGGATATTAGCTTTGCTGGGTTTTGCTCCATACTCTGTTCAGTCAATGGAGCTCTGGAAGCAAAGATTACTTCAGCTGAAAAATCAAGGCAGCAGCCTCAAAGATCCCAAAGAGGCTATATTTGCAACAAGACTGGGAATAGAAAGAGCTTCAAATGCAGTTCCCCAGACATGACAGCAAAACCATTAATTACCAATTCCACATTTCAAGTGCTGTGCTTGGATGGCATGGCCCCATGCCCTGTGAGCCCAGTGTCACTCGCAGGGGCCAGGGATGGGGACGGGGCTGGCCTCATCCCCTGCAAGCAGCTCCAGGGGATGAGCACTTAACTGGTGTGGCCCCATCCCCTGCGAGTGGTGCTGGTGTGGCCCAGGGTGTGGTGCCACTCACAGGGGATGGGGCTACGCCAGATGAGCAGTGAGCCCAGCCCTTGCCCAATTTTTTGGTGTGGCACGATGTATAAGTCAAGTTCGATTTTTAAGACCCATAAATTTGGTGTCAAAGCCTGACTTACACACCATGAAATATGGTAGATGAAAGGATTTGGGAATGACTGCCAGGTAATTCAATCAAAACTATGGGAAAATCTGACTGAGTGAATAATTACACCGAGAGAGGAACAAAGAAAGAAAAAGCAAGCAGATTTTTGAGAGAATCCCTCTGAGCTGCGCTCCTGCCTCCTTTGTGTTCGCTCTGTATGAAGAGTCTGGTAAATGGGCATTCACACTGAAATAACATGGTACTCCCTTGCATGCAGCTAGGACAAGGTTGTCAGAGGATCTAGTATTTCATGGGTAGACAGTCATGCGTGGTGGGAGGACAGGGCATCACAGCCTAAGAGATGAAGGCTGGAAGAAGATGAGATGAAGGAGTCTCACGGTTATACGGAGCTGGGAGAACCCGGTCGTAGGTAAGGAAAATTGCTGCACGGCACTTAATGGATGTTACTGCCGTGTGCCTCACTGCTCTGCCTAGTCTCAAAGCCAAAGGTCAGCTCTGCTTGCGAGAGCCCGAGGGTTTTCTTTATCTGTGGAAATCTGAGAGCAGATTTTGGACCTCAGTATGGAAGGGTGTAAGAACAAGGACGATGCTAAGCAATAATAGCTATACACATCCCCGCAGCTACCAAAGATTCACAGCTCTTCCCCCCTTAACCCTCTGACCTCTTGCCAGCACAGCACAGCAGATATGACCCCTGTCCTGCTATACCCAGCTCCTCACGTAATCATTCGCAGAGTGATGGAGAATGGCTGAGTCTGAAGCAAATGTATTCAGAGGCCAGTTTTACAGTCCTCTCTCGGGCAAAAACTTTGTTAAAGTCAATGGGAGTTTTGTCCGCAGGGTTGGGTCCTACTGACAAATGCCTTAATTCTGCAGAATGAAAAATCTAACCAAATATTAAGTCTAACCTCAATTTTGTGTCTGACAATGGGCCATAGTAGCTCAGCATCAGGCTTCCTAGTGCCCAGCCTACTAAACGACAAGACAAAAATCCCAGCCAGCAAGATCCGGGTATAACTTAGCTTTCACCATCCAGATCTAGCTCATCTGAGAGTCACTGGAAACAGGCTTACTGACCATAACCTGTTTTTGATTCGTGGCGCCCCTTGGAAAACGACAGCTCTTAGCTCTCGTTCCTTTTTTGACTACAGAAGAAGAACAGAGCAACTCTGCTGTGGCATCCTGGTTGAAAAATCACTGGACTACATAGCTTGTACAATTTTGTTTCCACGCACAAATGCTCTGGTTCTAAGGGAGTGATGGAGATATGCTCTTTCATGGTTGCATATTAAAATATTTCTACTAGAGGAGACAGCCAATATGAAGCAGCATCTGGTAAGAGCAACAGCTGCTTAGCAGCAACATCCCCCCTGCCATGTGTCCAGACAATACTTTCGATAACAGCAGCCGCCAGTTAAGAATAAGAGCATCACAACACCACTGGCTTGCTACTAACAAGCCTTTTGCAAATAAAAAACAGAACTTTATTTGCATGATACACTTGTGCGTGTTATCAGATCACTTTTATTACATCCCACAGCTCGGTAAAATCCAGCTGCAACATGCTCAGTCTGAACAGAAAGAAATAAAGATTTAGAGCTGGGCAATTTCCATGGGTCACTTTGCAGAAGCTCTTCCACATGACACACACAGCTGGGTAACAACCATGTAATATAGAATCACCTTAAAAAAACCTCATCGTCACCTTTTAACAAAAAAATGCTTTTCTTGGCAAACCTGACTAATCCAGCAGTGGATTGAGCCCTAAATGCATAGGAGAAGGTTTGTAAGCATAAGGGCAGTTCCACAAATGTGATGCAAAGGGTTTAAGGCTGGCTGTTCAAACACAGTCCACCTGCCTGTCGCACGAGTTGGAAGTAAGTGCAAAGGGGGAATGAAGCAGGGGATTACTGTGAGCAAGTACAAGCTGTGATGCCAATGGGAGACCAGCTGAATTGGCTTATCTGTTCAAAGCCCGAGAAATACAAGTAGCAAGGATCAGAGGGTTTAAAAAGGACCTCAAGGGTCATCAGAAAAATAATGGCCCTTTGCCCTTGTGCGGTGCCTCCCATGTAAG
Organism: Crocodylus siamensis; assembly: GCF_052110815.1. Classification (NCBI taxonomy): domain Eukaryota; kingdom Metazoa; phylum Chordata; order Crocodylia; family Crocodylidae; genus Crocodylus; species Crocodylus siamensis. The sequence goes on from NC_143399.1 coordinate 202,079,644, forward strand.
CTTCACAAACAAGCCTTGAAAGTTCCCTTGTGAGAGGGTGAACTATTCTTAACCTCCAGGTACTTTTGGGAGGAAAATGAGTTTAGGATAGCCTGTCTCCACTGACTTGAACCAGAGCAGGATCTGTCGCCCTCTGAGTCTGTGACAGAGCCACTCAACCACGCTGCGAAGCAGGGGTTATAGCCAGGTGGTGTGCCAGGCTAACCCAGCTATCCCCGTTCTGGTACCCAAGCGAGCTGAGATATCTCTGCAAGGCACTGTTTTGTGCTATACAGATACACCTTTAAAAACCATATTGGCTGGGGCAGGAATAGGCCCTTGACCGCAAGCAGCGCCGCAGGGTCCCATACCTTTCACAGACAGCTGATAAACCATTTGATCTCCTTCGCAGATGCACTCATACCGCCCCGCATCCTCCGCTGCAATGTCGCGAATCCTCAAGACACGTTTCTTCTCTGCCGTCTGCAGGTCATACTTCTGCCCGGCCTTGAGCTCCTTCCCATCCTTGAGCCACGTCACGGCAGCTGCCCCGTCCGACAGCTCTGCCCGCAGCTGGGCCTCCTCGCGCAGCCGAGCCGAGACTTTCTCCACGTCGCCGCTCTTGTTAGTGATTCTTACTGCGGCGCCTGGGAGGGGGAGAAAGAGCTTCCTGTGAAATCCTCCTGCCCCACATGAAGTCTGTATTATGTGGCAAGCTCTCCCTTGGCCCAGATCCCGAGGCATGTAATACAGAGTGGCTCGATTCACTTCAAGGGACCTCGTCCAGCTTTGCAATAGGGTCACCGAGATGAGAATCCAGCCCCCCGGATGCGTACGTCTTGCAGAGAACAATGCACAATGCTTTCTTCATAATACTCAGCGTGAAGTCGCAAGCAACGCTGGATGGAGCTTTTAAACCATTTTCCTCAACGTTTCAAGGAAAATCCTCCAACGACAGCGTGACCAAGTCCCAGACTCCAGGTCTGGCCATTCAACCCATCACTGGGGGAGCCCATAGTCTGCTCGGTCCTGCTAACCCCCCCAACAAATCCAGAAGAGTTCAGTGGGACTGGGCTTCGGCCCTGAGACCCCTTGCTGTACAATTTTATTTTCTTCCTGTAGAGCTACTTTCTCCCTGCTTGGCCTCTCTACCTATCTGTACCCATCCTCTCCTTCGCGATGCAAGCCCTGGAAAGGAGACCTCCTCACTTGCCACCTGCCACTGCTTTCTCAGCATCCACCCAGCGCCATATGTTTCACAACAGAGCTAAAAAGGCTGGATACGTAACCTGCCTTGTTTTATCGCAAGGTCAGGAACTGGATCTTCAAACCACGCACCCACGGTGCTAAGGCACCCTTCTCCAAGGGTAGGGCTACAAATGGGTGTAGAGAGTTTAATTTAACAAGACATTTCTAACTCTGCCTTTAGTCGTGAAAACCCCATACTCTCTCTACATGCCAGCATCCCACCAAATGGCCAAATCTCTCTTCGTATTAGCGGTATCTGTTAAACGGGTTTGCATTTAAGTCATTTGTTAGTCTATTTGTGCAAACCACATGGAAGGCAAATGCCTACCAGGTGAAATTCCCCTTAGAAAAGAGCAGGCCAAAGAAATAAAAACTCAGATGCACCATTTAGATCCCTAAATATGGGCTCAAGTAGGGGTGCGGTCGTACACAGGCCTTCTTCCAGGTGATTTTTACCGCCGCTGATGGCATTGTGTGGTCACCCAAAGAGCTGGGTTCTCCCATTAATGGTAGTTTAAATATCCCTCAACAAAGATTTCTATCTAAAGATCTCCCAAGCTTTTATTCACTGAGCTTTGTATTGCAAAGCAGGTAAGTATGGTCTTCACTGCAGAGAGAGGGCAGTTTAGGCACAGCTCCATTCTGCTGCCCTTAGTAACAAGGACCACGTTCCTGCTGCTCAACAAATGTCACCATTGCGGTCCATGAGGCTGCTTAAGAAAGAAGGTGAGAAGCAAGGTTTGTCTGGGTGATGCCTACTAAACCAGGAGTGTCAAACTCAGCTTGTGCCCTGGATCGGATTTGGACTTCAGGGTTCATCGTGGACGAGATCTGGCCTGGAGCCTGGGGCAGCAGCAGCAGTGGTGAGAGGGGCAAGAAAGCACTTAGAGGGGCAAGAAAGCACTCGTGGAGGAGGCAGCACGAACGGAGGCAGGCCGGGCAGCAGCAGGGCAAGCAAGAGCTGCCCAAGCTGGCAGGGGCCATGTCAACCAGGGCCACAGAGCCCTGGATGCTGCAGCAGGCAAAAGACATCCCCCAAGCTCTGTGACCCATCACTCGCACCAGATGGAGTAACTGCACGGGGCAGATCCAGCTTACGGCCAGCATATTTGGCATCCCTGTAATTAAACTATGAGAAACAAATATATGGAAGCATATATTTGGTTCAATAAAACATATCAACCCCCAAAACCTCGCTTCTCCTGGCCCAGCATGGCTATAGCAACCCACCAACCCTAAGAAATAAGGTGTCAGGAAAGTGCCAGCATCGGGCCTTGAGATGGGTATGTTATTGAAGCCGTCTTGGCATCGGAAGCAGTGCAGCTGTGTTCTCAGAGCAAGATGCTAACTAGCTCTCCCAATGCACTGTGCAAATGCCTCTAAAATGCTTCTGGTTCACAAGGCAGGCTCTGCTGAGAGGCACGGCCGTGTCTGACAGCGCTGCAGCTAGGCAGGCAGGTTTGCAGCATAAATGTAGCTACAGTCCAGCGTGCCAGTGGCAAGACTTGTAATAGTGCCTACAGTCCCCGCTCCCCAAGCTCCCTGTCCTAACCCCTGCATCTGCTTTTCTGGCTGAAGGAAGGAAATCAATGCACATACCTCTTATTCTCATCTTGGTACTGCTTTCAACATTGTTGGCGACAAACTTCACCTCCGCCCCGTCGTCCTTCTTGGTCACGTTCTTTATGATGAGGATGTGGGTGGTCTTGGTTCTCTTAATGATATAGATGTCACTGCTCTCTAAGGCTTTGCCATTAAGGTACCATGTGCCAGAACAAATGGCTGTGAGGTCAATAGAAAAGGTAGCATCCCCTCCTGCTATGGCTTCGACCGCTGTCAGTGGAGTTCGCACGGCCAGGGCTGGTTCTGTTGGAGAAGAGGGAGAGGTAAACCTGAAGGCATGAGGCTGCAAAGTGATGTCTTGTACACCCCAAACTCTTAAAGGGCAGAAAAGGGAAACCAAAGACAAGAAGCCAACATGGGGAAGTCTTTGAGAAGGCCACATCCACTGAAGGCAATGGGCAAGTGCCTGGGGACGCACCGCAGGCAACCGATTATAGTAGGGGCAGAGGTCTAAACCCTTCCAAATCCCAGTAAACACCCTCAAAAATAGAAATAATTCTGGGAAAGGGCCAGACCCCAGCTCGTGCTGCCTCCTGTGCCCCAGAGAGGCTTGATTCTTGAAGAAGACAGGTTTTCAGCCAGGCCTACCCAACAACGTGACCGCATTGCTAGTCAACAGGGTTGTCTGCATCCCTTTGTTTGGGGCTCACCCAGATGCTGGGATCCCAGGAACTCCAGGTAAGGGCTCTGCCCGTAGCTGTTGACAGCAGAAACGCGGAACTGGTAGTCTCCCTCTTCCGACAGGTCGCTCACTGTGAATTCGGGGACGGTGACGGGAGACTCGTGACACCGCATCCAGGTGAAGCCCATCAGTTTCTTGCGTTCTACGACATAGCCGTCAATGGGGATGGGGCGGTCTGTCTTGGGTGGGGACCAAGCTAGCGTCACTGAGGTTTCTGTTTTATTTTTCACCACAGGGTTAGTTGGAGGATGGGAGGGAGGCTTCCTGGGAGCTGTACGGGGATAAAAACAAAGAGCGAACCTTACTGTAAAGTGAAAAAGCCACCGCACAGAAGAGCGTGCTGAAAGCTGCTTGTACGGCTGCTGGGGTTAGCGTTCACGCCTCCCTCACTCACACCGACACATCGGGCTCCAAAGTTAGATCAGTCGTGATCTGAAATGGGGAGAGGATTTGAAGACAGCTCCTTCCCCGTGAAGTATTGCATCCCTGCCCAAGCTCACACAAGCCTGTAGTTTCCCTAGATCACGGCTGTCCAGGTGCAGTTGCCTCTCCTGTTGCCATGCAGTGCCAAGGGACAGCTTGTCCCTGGAGGCCATCCCCGCGACGTGTGGCCTGGATATCCTCACTTCGGGTGCAGCCACACCAAAGTTGGGCAGCCCTGGCCCAGGCAAACACACAGACCATAAACCCTACACAACATTATTGACACCTGTGCACACACACATATGCATGCATACACAGTGCCGCTAACTCACACCCCCGAGGTACTGATTTCTCTGCACCAACATTAGTGCTGAGACACACTCGGTACCTTCAGCACTTACGTGCAGACCCACCAGATTATTGCCCCACACACATGCAGTGCTATTGAACGCCTAAACACACACACACACACACACACACCCTATTCAGGGTCCAGTTTTGACCAGAAAATACCACTACCTGTTTCCCAGACCAGATGCACACTTTAGCACAGAATTACCACACAGTATTACTGATGCCGGCCTCCTGCACATCCAACAAGACCCTACTTTCTCATATGCACAAATCATCATGGGCTCCCTTTACACACCTCTGAGGCTCACACACATGCACACTCACACCTTTCTTCACATACCTGCATGAACTATCCACAGACATTATTTCACACGTGCGTGCAAAACACCACACTCACACATCTTATGCATACACCATATTAAATAGAGAGAGAGCAACTTTCACTTTGTTTTTCTATTATTTCATTGAAGATGAGTTTAAAAAAAAAATAGATCTCCAACAGTCTGGGGGGAAAGAAATGTCTACGTGCTTGAAGTTACGCTGGTGAGATGCAGCTTGATTGGGATTCATTAGATTAGGATATTTGTTCGTTAGAACGTTGGTTAAAATCAAGATTTATTTTAACTTTTTCGCTGTTCACTTAGGGACTTTAAAGAGACCTGTATAACTACAGGAATAGTGGCTAGTGCTGTGAATTCAGGGAGAACCTAAGAGGGTCGCCTGCTGAAGGAAAAGTATGGTATTCGAATAATTATCCTTTGCTCTCATGTAGCACCCTTCATCAGTAAATAGGTCAGAAATATTACCTCTGTAGGAACTGGGCTGGAGGATCACACTAAAAAAAGTCAGGGACTTGAGTTTTGCCATTAACCATCCGCAGGTTCAATTTTTCGATCCCGACTGCACACCCTGGCCAGCTTCCTGGAAGGCTTCTGAGTAGCATAGTCCAAGAGCCCATTTTCTATACTAACTGTGTTACTATAAGAAGAGGGCCTGGTAGCAGAGCAGTGACTGCATCTCACTTAGGATCGAGAGGCAGAAGTTTGAGCCTCACTCTGGACTTGCATAGATGCTCTTCCAAAGTCAATTCCGGTGGAAATGCGTGCCTGGTCATTCAGGCTGGGGAGTCAAAACCTTCCAAATGTGATGCTGGCTACGTCGTATTCTTGCACGCTGTTGGCAATTGAAAACGGTGCTTCTTCAATGTCCTAGCTCCAATGGCCACTTCAGCTGGGACAGGCTTTGACCTTTTCTGATCATGAGAGTCAACACCGGAGCATGTTCAAATCACCGTGCACCAAGTCCCCTCCCTATTTTGCTGATGTATATCCAGTGTAATTTGTGTGATAGCAGCTGAGCGCCTCTAGAATGAGAGCAGATTTCTGCCCTCTGGACATATGCCTCTGCATCGCCAAACAGTCATACCAGGAGGGAGAAGATTTGTGTCAACGTAAGAGAGCCACTGGTGCGACGGCCCCTGCATTCCTGCTGTCAGGAATATGTGACATTGCTGTAAATGTGGACTCCTCGCACGTGTACCCTTTGAGCCAGGAGCCATCACTTGCGGTCTGGTTGCCCTTACACAACAGGACAGGACATCCTGGCCGTAACACAAGTCTTTTCCATGCCCAGGCACCTGTGCTAGGGGCATCATCTTGTCATTTCATAGAGCAACATTCCTCCCCTGCCACCTGCTCCAATAATAAACTAGAACATTTTGACCCAGACTCGCAGCTGATGTGAGCTGGTATAGCTCCACTGAGTTCAGTACCAGCTGCGGATCTGGCTCTGAAACCACAACGAGGCCAGCCTCAGAGATAAGTGATAGAAAAACTGGACAGGTAAAAACTGAGGCAGGGTCAATGACTGAATGCTGGATCTTTGGAGTCGCATGGTTTTACAGCTGCCCGTTGCTTGACACACAGGGTGCTAACAGACGTGCAGCTCTCTGCTGTAACTCATGGTGCTTCACAGAAAGCACCCTGTGTTACAATGGATCCCTGGACCCAACGGATGTTCACTGTTTGGTTGGGGCGGAGAATTCAGCTCCATTTTCGAGCTCATCCAGTGAAGAGAGGCTGCATGTTTGCAGCTTTTCTCCCCTAGCCCCTTTCCCTGCCCCAGCCCTACGTCAGCCCAGGCATCTGTGGATGCAGGACAAGGTGCGGTCGGCCTTCCTGACCGCGTCCCCACACTGCCGGCCCACGTTCATCTTGGCATCAATGATGACTCCAAGATCCTTTTCGGCCTCTGCACTGACGAGAAGGGAGTTCCCCAGCCTGTAGGTATGGTGCTGGTTCTTCCTCCCCAGGTGCAGCACCGTGCACTTCCCTCTTCTTCAGCTCTTCCCACAATCTTTGAACTTCCCCTTGCAAGTGCGCTAGCTCCTTCTTCCTCTGCCACGCCCTCTTTCTCCCCACGCCATCGAACCACTCCCGCACGCGCCCCTTGATTCCTACCAACCAGTCCCACCGTGTTGGGAAATAGGGCTGCAAAGTTTGCCACTGGCAATACGCCCTTGGGAAGGCAATGCATTCCTGCAGGTCCTCCAAAAAGGACACATTTAATTTCCAGACCCCTCTCCCCTGTTTAAGCCCTTGCCTGATGCCCACCTCCACCCACAGGACACGATGATCTGAGAAGCTGACGTCTATCAGTCGCTTGCTGTGGATTTCCAACCCCTCCGACACCAACACAAAACCGATCCTCGATTGCCCCCGCCCACCCGGATCCACTCTAGTACAAACTCCTGTCCCTTCCCAAATGTCCTGGAGCCCCTCATCTTTAATCCACCCCTGCAGCCACTTCCCCGTACTATCCATCCGACTCCCTGCCCTCTCCCAATCCGCCCACCCTCTTCAAGTATGCAATTAAAATCCCCCATCACAATCCGCGGTCCTCCACCCCCCACACGCATCCCCATTTTGCGCAAGAAGCGCACCCTCTCCGTTCTCTCGGCTGGGGCACAGACGTTGTACAAAGTCACCTCCACGCCCTCCACCTCCACCACTGCCTTTTGCAGTCTCCCTTCTTCCAGGACCTGCTGGTCTTTAATTTTCAAACCCCCCACCCTTGCCAGGATCCCCACTCCTGCAGCTTTATTCTCATTTGAGCCCCCCACCACGATGGTCCCACCTCCCAGTGCTTCTCCAAATATCTATAATTTCTCCCCCCACTCCTGCAAGCCCAGCACCTGCGTGTCCAGGCCTCGTAAGGTTGTACACATTGAACCCCATCTCTGCCTCCTGTATAAACTTCTTACATTTAAGGTCAATGCCATCCACGCTATTTTCCAGAGAGAATTGTGCCTCAGAAGTCATCTGTCCAGGTCTGAGGTGTCTCCCCCAACTTTCCGCATCCCCGTAGCCCTAGCCAGGTGTGCAATCCCGGTCCGGCTCAGAAAGCCAAAACTTTCTTCCCTTCCACATTCCTCGACCTCTCGTCTCTCCACGGGCAGCTCCCTGCTCTTCCCTCGTCTTTTTCCAGTGCTCCCCCTTCTGTCTCATGGACCATTCCCCCTTCCTCCTCACTCCTCTTTTTCTTTGGTTTAACCCTCTGTTTCTCCGTTTCTTCTTTCACTGGGATAAGGGGCTCTTTCCCCTTATCCCTGGACAAGTTGAAGTCCATGCCTGCTGGCTCAGATTCGTGTGCCCCTTCTCCCGCTGCCTCGCTCTGCTCCTCCTCCATCTGTTCCTCTCCTCCCGACTCGGAGAGCTGGTTGGCCTCACCTCGATCACGTCATCTCTCTGCTCCACTTCTGGCGTTTCCTCCACTATGAAGGTGTCCATATCCAAGCTGCTGGACTCCGCATCCTCTGGATCTTCTTTTTTCCTCTCCTCTGCTGTGTGAGCCTCGCGTGCTTTGTTCGCGTAGGACGGGGGCACCAGCGCTGCAGGTGCCCTCACCCCCACAAATGGTGTGCTTCAATTCCTGTGTGCAGGCTTTGGCCTGGTGCCCCGTGCTGCCACACCTGTAGCAAGCCGTCAAGGACTAGAGAAGGCCGCGAGGTGCCCCTCCGAGCCACCCCGGCCACACGGTTTCGGCCGGCCAGGAGAGGCCACGTACCCGCGGAGGGGCCCTACGCGCACCGCAGAGGGCAGGTGCCTCACCCCGCCGGGGCGCCTCGGGTCTTCGTCTCGGAGGACTCTGGCTCTCCGTGCCCCGCTCCAGGACCCGCTGGATACCGAGGATCTTTGCGACCGCCCCTCCAGCCGCCTCCTCACATCTGCACTGCTCCAGGTCGTCTGAATACATTTTGAAGTATAAACCTCTCTCCCGGGCCTTCTGGCCGGCTTCAAAACGCCGACCCCGCAAGTCCTCCTTGTCCCCACTTCCGCGCGCCGGGCCCAGGAGGCCGCGTCCCCCTCGCCCTCCAGACGGTGATGCTCCAGGGCCGGAAGTGATCCAAAGCCGCCGCAACTCCCGTCTGTGGGGCTCACGTGCACGCCCTCGAAACGCCCCGGTCCTGCAGCCTGCGCTCCGCACGGGGCTGCCCCTTTCCCGGGCCGGAGCCAGCTCCACCGGCCCCGCCGCTCCCGCGGCCTCCTCTCCTGCACGCGCGAGGGCGGGGCCGGGCGTCCCCCGCAGTGCCGGCTCTCTGCATAGCCCCGCCTCTTCCTGCGGCGGCCCCGCCCCCTCTCCAGAACCTTCTCGCCCAGCAGCGGCACGCCTCCCTTCCTCTCTGAATGCGCGTGGCTCTCCTCTGCACTCTCTCAAGCTTCTCCACATCCTGTGGAGCCCAAAACTGGGCGGCCCCTCGCCTGCTCGGCCGCGGGCGCCAGGCCCCGAGGCTCCCCGACCCCCAAGTCCTCCTCCTCGGCAGCGCCGGCAGGAAGCTCACCAAAGGCCCCCCTCACGGCAGAAGCTCTCGGACGATGTGCTCGCCTGCCCGTACTCCTCTCCAGCCGGAGCTCGCCTCCTCCAGCCGTCCAGCCCCTCGCTCCCGCCGTCGCTCCCGCGAAACCCTGGGGGAACCGCCTGCCTCCCCTGCCAGGTAAGCGTGCTTCACCCGCCGGGGCGCGGCCCTGCCCGGCCCCACCCCGCCGACACGCAGCGAGTGCCCGCAGCCGCGGGCTCTGGGGAGCTGCCCGCAGGGCCCGGGCCTGCGTTGCCGCGGGGGTCCCAGCCGGGCGGGCCCGGGGCAGCAGCCCCCAGCGCGGCCCCGGGTGGGAGCAAAGCCCTGGGCTGCCCCGTCGCCGCACGCAGCAGTGCTGCCCTGGGGCCGCACGGGGTCTCGGCGCCGGGGCGGCTGCAAGGATCTCCGCCCTGGTCTCTGAGCAGCGAGCGGCTCCGCTCCGTGTGAGCCACGGGTCGGGTCGGGGGTCTCCACCCTGTCACGTCCTGCGCGCCCGCCAGCACTTCTCTGAACTGAGCAGCGCCTTGGCACCGAGCCGCGGGCCTACGACAGCCAGTGCTTGACCGCAGGAGTTTCACGGGACTTTATCCCAAGTCCAGCTCAGGGGGTCCCCACCTTTCCAGGGTCAAGGCACCCCATGCACCCCCCAGCATCACTTCTGAACTGCAGGGGCACGTGGGGATTCATTCATGGGCTAAGATCAAGTCTATTCACTTGGTTTAATTGTAACCCTTCTGCTGAGCATCTGTCAGCATCAGTAACAAGGGCTGGGCTTGGGGGCTCATGGGGAAGCAGCCCTGCCTGGGCTGGCAGGTGGGTCTCGTGGGCAGCTGTGGGCTGGACAGGGCTGGGCAGGTTGTGAGCTGCTGCCCCGCTGTGGGGCAGCTCGGTCCCCCTGTGCCTGGGGGGCTTGGCTGTCTGTCGCTCCCGGCTCTTGTCTTAGCATTGAGGTCATAGATCCCAGCACATGAGGGTGGAAGGCACCCCAGGGGTCACATCTCGTCCAACCCCCTGCTCCGAGCAGGACCAGCCCCAACTACATCATCCCAGCCAGGGCTTTGTCCAGGCGGGTCTTCAAAACCTCCAGGGATGGAGAGTCCACAACCTGTTCCAGTGCTCCACCACCCTCCTAGTAAGAAAATTCTTCCTAATACCCAACCTCAACTTCCCTCATTGCAGCTTGAGCCCATTGCTCCTTGTCCTGTCATCTGCTCCCACTGAGAACAGCTCAGCTCTGTCCTCTTTTCAACCCGCCTGCAGGGAGGTGAAGGCTGCTATTCAGTCCCCCCTCGGTCTTCTCTTCTGCAGTCTAAATCAGCCCAGTTCCCTCAGCCTCTCCTCCCTCAGTCCTGTCCCCCAGCCCCACAACCAGTTTCATTGCCCTTCACAGGACTCTCTTTGATGTGTCCATGTCCTTTCTGTACTAGGGATCCAAAACTGGACACAGGACTCCAGGTGTGGCCTCCCCAGTGCCGAATAGATGGTCTGGTCCCTCTGGCCTCTCCCTATCAGCCCCCTGCCAGCTGGTGCAACCCTAGGGCTTCATCAGAGCTGCTCCCCCCATCTCTCCTGCCCTGTCTGGGACCAGGAGACCTGTGGGGCCCATGCTGCTGTGCCCCGGAGCTGGCCAGGTGCCTCCCTATCCTCTCCTGTGGTGGGAAGTGGGCCTGACCCCTGCGGTGATGTAGTCGGGACTAAATTTTTTTTTTTAGATATATATTTATGTATTGGGTTTATATATATAATTACTTTTTTCAAAATGTTTGATATCTATATAAATAAACATACAAACAAACATATATATATGTAGCGGGGGCTAGTCCACAACGACCCCCATTATGGCTTCTCCAGCCTCTTCTGGGGACTCTAGTGCTGGGGCTTTCCCGAGCCCCCCAGGCTTGCGGGGTGGGGGCAGGCAGTCACTCTGCTCCATGTCTGGAGGGAGACTCCCATCCCCCCACCCCAGCGTGTCCAGACCATTGTCTCCAGCTTCCCTCCGAGGCACCCATGGGACCGGTTTGGTGAGTCTTCCCCAGGGGTTGCTGCTGGCCACCTTGAATTGATTCGTTCACATTAGCAGTGTTCGAATGATGCTGCTTTTGATTGGGACCAGGTAATGAGGTCAGAAGAGTTATTTAAGGGTCAGGCCACCTGGGTGGGCTCTCTTCTTCCTCTTGGGGCTGCTGCAGATTAAGCCTTGTGTTGGGAGCCAGAAAAGCCTGCTCCCCATGGTGGGGGGGCGGTTCCCCCCTCTTCACTGTAGAAGCAAACTGAAGTGTTGAGAAGGGAAAGCCTCAGGGACAGGGAGAGAAAGTCTGTCTGAGGGCTTCAGACCTCTGTTCTCTCCCTCTTCTTTCCCCTTTTGTTTTCTGGGTATTGGGTGGGATGATGTCGTGGGGTGGGGTGGGGTGGGGGCATCAGTCCCTGCAGCAAACTGGCCAAGGTTGGAGCCTGGCAGTCGTGGTGGGGCGCTCTGGGCAGGGCTGAGAGCCGGGCGTGTTTTAGGTGGTGTTGCGTCTTCTTTTGGGGTCAGCACAGCTGTGTCGCTGAGCCCCGCTGTGCGTCTTGCCGGCAGTTTTGGCCACGCAGGCCTTGAGCGGGGCGATGCCACAAGTGCATCCTCCCTCGTGCAGGCTGCCCAGGAGCGGGGTCCTGGCACCCACCGCCCCTGCGCTGGGGATTGCCGTGTCTCAGCGAGGGGTGGGGAGTCGCTGGGACGGGATGTCCAGGCTGCGGCCATGATCCTGCTCCCTTTTGCTGTTTCACAGCTGGTGCATTGCAGCCCATCAGTGTGGGGCTGAACCCCACCCCATGTTGGCTGGAAGATTAGGGCCAGGGTGAAGCCCTGGCACTTCTTGTTGTGTATCCAGGCCTCAGCGCTGTATAGGTCTGGCTGACCTTTTGCTGCAAAATGGGCCTGGGTCTCCTTTTGTTGTTTCAAAGCAGCCTAGCAGTGTAGCTGAGATGATGTGTCCAGGCCGCAGCCTAGCAGGCCTGGCGGTTTTTGTTGTATGTTCAGGCCCAGGTGCAGGACAGACCTGAGCCCCCTGTTCCTACTTGACAGCTGTTGTGTCTCAGCAGAGCCATACTGCTGAGCCCCGCTGTACATTTGTTTGCTGTATGTCTGGGCCTGGCACGTTTTGGGCCTGGCACATGTTGCTTTTGTGGCTCCATGTCCTGACCCAGCAGCGTGGTTGGTGCTGGGTGCAGTTCAGGCTCACTTGCTGTTTGGCTTTTCTCTGAGTTTTCTTGCAGTTTCCTGCCCCCGCAGAGCTGGGATTTAAACACTTACGCTGCAGCAGTGAACCCCTCAAATCCACACCTTGCACCAGGTGAACCCCTCAAATCCACACCTCGCAGGGTGTAACCAGGGGCCTTGGACCTATGCTGTCTAGCAGCTCCCACAGCGCAGTGACCCATGCAGCCCCCGCTGCAGCCCATTGTAGAAGGGTAGGTGGAAGGAGTGAGGGTCCCAGCACAGCCCCCAGCCCCTCTCTCCAGTCTGTCTTTGCACCTACGTTGCCAGGGGAGAGCGCGAACGCAGTCCCCCACTACCACAAATTATGCAGTCGAGTTTCCCGCATTTGGGGAAATCGCAGGGGTCAGCACGCCCGGAGTGCAAGGGGCGAGCCTCACCCTGGGAAAACCACCTGATTGATCATGGTGTCTCCCCTGCCAGGTAAGTATGCTTGATCCAGGCCGGGCCCCAGTGCCGCCCCCCTGCCAACACACGCACAAGTTCGGGCAAGTGCATGCCACCCTCCCCACACTGCCGCCTGCTCCCCCCTGCAATAGTGCAGGGCTCCTCGCTCCACCTCTCCTACACCCCCCCACCCTTTTCAGGCCCCCACAATGGTGCTCAGTGCCCCGTTCCCAAAAGGCCCTGCGCGCCCTCCCTGTCCTGCCTCTTCCCTTCCTGATCTGCATACGACCGCCCCCTCTGCCTTCGTCATCAGCATCATCCCGCCCACCAGACTCCAGCCAAGGGAGTGCCCCACGCTCTCCCAGAGCCGGGCTGAGTGATCTTCCCGCGGGGCCGTGCCCGGGGGGAGGAAGCGTCTGCTGCAAGCATCTCAGCCCCGGTGGGGGCGTGGACACAGAGAACAAGGGGGCAGGGAGACAGAGATGCAACAGGGACCTGGAGACAGCGAGAAGGATCGGGGCTTCGAACAGGATCAGCAGAGGGCGGAGGGAGTGACAGTGGGTGACAGCGACAGTCCGACGCGGACCGTGAAAGGAACTGAGACATTGCTAAACCTCAAATCGGGGTTTGGACTAAAGGACTGTGATTTGGGTAGGAGAGGGACGGGGGGGGATGCGCCCCCCCCACCCGGCAAAGGGACGCTTGGCACTGGCTCGTCAAGGACCCCCTCGGCGGGGGAGCGGACAGGCTGCAGAGAGGACGAGAGGCAGCTGGACACGGGTCTGTGTATTGTAATTAGGTTTTGACTGTGGCTTAAGGAACATCGAAAAAGTTGCTCGAAGGTGTAGGTGTATGTCTTCCAAAACGATACCTTTTATTAGATCAACTGGGAAATCGCATAAAACTGTCCTTTTCTGCAAGCTTTCAGGATCCAAGTCCCTTGGTCAGGCCGTCAGGACTGGAGGGGGCAGAAGGCAGGGAGGGAAGGGAGCTCTGCTCTGGAGTTTCGGCCTGGGCTTGAAGGTGGACTGGAGCTCCCCCCATGATATGAGGGGGTCTTGGTCCTCTTAATGATATAGAGAATATATATATATATATATATATATATATATTCTCTATGTGTGTGTGTGTAGCAGGGCACTAGGGTGCCTGCTCCTGAACAGTAGTAAAATGGCCCCCCCCACTCACCAGGGCAGCAGGTGGGAGTTGCTATGGCAACTAATTGGGTCAGCTGACCGCCAGGGGGCGGGGCCTGGCCCTTATAAACAGAGAAGGCCGAGGCCAGAGGCAGTTCCCCTCTGGCAGCCGGAGAAGCGGGGCCGTGTTGCGTGCTGGCATGCGGATACGGGGTGGAGAGACCCCTGACAGGGAGGTACGAGAGGGCTAGCCCGGTTGGCTGGGAATTTTACGTTGTAGCTGGGGGGGCAGCGAGAAGCCCCGGAGCTGGAGGGGGCAATGAGATGCCCTGGAGCTCGGGGGCGGCGAGGAGCCCCGAGAGCGAGGAGGGGCGGTGAGGACACCTGAGAGCAAACGACGGGCCGAGACATAATAACACGGCCCAAGTCAGATTACAGCAGCACCATCGGCGAGGCTTGGGCTGCGGTGTAGGGGAGGAAAAGGAGCCGCAGGCAGCGCCCCCTGTCATTGGGGCGCATATAAATGGGCAGCCTCCCGCTAATTACAGCAATCTATTAAATACATAAGATCAAAGCGTGGTAGGCCTATTACAGGAGAGGCTCCAATAGTAACACTCCTGTCACAATATAAAACAATAACACCTTTTGTCAGGGCACAGCTGTAGTGTGCTTGTAGGGGGCCAAATGTGCAACAATTATTACTTTTGTCAGTGCCCATAGGCTTTGCCTCTCTCTGCACTGAAGAGATTTTAAGACTCTCCCCTCTGCCCTGGTGCTGACAACCAACATTAGCACAAAATGGCAGCCTCGTCTATAAGGCCCTTTGTAACATGAGCTCCCAAAAGACACACCTGTCTGCTGTCTGTCTCACCCATCACCATTTCTAAGCCAAGAAGGATAATTTATTTAGCTGTGTATGCAGACCCAATTCCTTGGGTTTGGAAAAATCTTGAAGAAGGCAACAGCCATGTAAATCATATTGTCCCTAGAAATGAGCCCCGGCTTTGAGAGCCCCTGAGTTTTGCTTTGATGCGCTATCAAACTACTTATAGTAGGAACTCTAGTTTTTTCTTCTGGAACTAATTGTATAACAAAGGGTATCCAAACTATCCATGCTTTAAACTTACTTTCATTGATTAGTTTGGAAATCCTTGACCAAGACTGAAGTCAGATTAAAACAGTTGGCTATCTGGGCTAAATGCCTCCCGACCAGCAACACTCCCAGTGGTAGAGAGCCTGGAAATAGTCTGATATTTTCCCTTCCCAAATCTACCATTGATTCAGGGTATGTTTTCAAATCAAAAGAAAGGTGTAATTGTAACACATGCTAGCAGACCTTTGCTACCTGAGCCTTGCTGGCCTACATAACAATAAGAGCAAAGAATACAAGCTCTCCAGTGACCGTGGGTATGTGTATTAGTTGCTCTAAAATGCCAAAGTCCATGTCCCCATACCCTCTCAGCTATTGTCATCCCTACTAGCTAGATTAAGCTATTACAAGTCTGCTGCTATTTTGTCTTTCCTGAAGACTGTTACAGAGAGGAAATACACACACGCAGACGCACACACACACACACACACACACACACACACACGCAGACGCACACACTGCTCTTCCCCCCCTCAAATTTTTGTGCTCTCTTGCTCACTTTTACAATGGTGCAGATACAAAAACTTCTGTCATCTCCATAGAGCATCTAATTTACCCTCATTCATTAGTTATTAGAGTTAGCATCTAATTTCCGCCCATTTAGAACGCTGGTTAAAATCAGGCCCTTATTTCAACATTTCCCCATCCCTGTTCACTCAGGGACTTTAAAGCATGAGACCTGTATAAATACAGGAATAGTAGTTAGTGCTGTGAATCCCAGGAGGACTTAAGAGGGTCATCTGCTGGAGGCAAAGTATGGTAAATTAGTGGTAACACTAATAACCATTTGGACTGAGTGCATCATCTTGGTGGGAAAGTGCAACATGCATCAAAAATTGAAAGCAGAGCTTACTGCAGACAGCAAACTGGGTGGACGTTCTGCATTCGTCTGCCAGGAACGCAATCTCCCCAGCATCCTCCATCTTGCAGTCTCGGATGATCATGGTATGTTGCTTGCCCGATGAGGTGATGTAGATTCGGTTGCTGGGCTTCAATTCTTCCTTATTCTTCAGCCAGCGGATGTTCGGACACTCGTTGTCCAGCTCCACGCAGAATATCGCTGTATCATTTACCCCGACTGCAGTCTTGCGTGGCAGCTTCTTAATGATGTTCCCTTTGAGAAATAAAGTAACCAAAATCATATGTCAGACTTGAAATACTTGAGCTTCACTGCACTGCCCAGATCGGCTGGATCAACACAATGTCAATAGCTCCAGCTTAAATGCAATATATATTTTTGATTCAAGAAGTCTTGGGGGAAATTCTAGATCAGAATGGGCTATTGCAATGATTTCTTCCAGACTTCAATCCACGGAGCCATAAAAAGGGGGATAGTAAAGTCTGTAGTAGATGGCTACAATCAACTGTACTTGCAGTTTAGGATCTGATGCATCTTCTCTTGGGAAAATACAGTGGGTGTTGCCTTAGCAAAGGAAGCATTTAATTATGGGAGACAAGGCTGATTGGGTGAATCTGATATCTTTTACTAGATCAACTTAAATAGTTGGAAAAAAATTAATTATGGTAGGCTTTTATCATGTGCCATGACCCATATTAATCCCTTCCTTAAGGAAGCCAGCATGCATCTGAGAACAGGTAGGTCCCTGGAGGGATACTGCTTTGGACTCCCTTACATTTATCCAATTAATAGCATAATTGATGCCCACACTGCATTCCCTCAACCTATGAGGAAATAGCTGTGAGATCCTCAGGTGATTTTTAAAAACAATTAAATCAGACCTGCCCATTCCCATGGAGTCATGTTTAACTGCTTATGGTGTTTCCCCCTTATTGTAACTTTGACATTTCCATAACTTGCAAGGAAAAGCTCAAAGTTACAGGGCAAAACTGTCCACAGGTAACTTCGGTCAGATTTTCAGGGAAACTCTGTTATCGCCAAGGACATTTTGGATGTGGAACACCCTCTAAAACGAAAGATCAGAGCTATCCTCATCAGAGTTATTCAGATTTAGGCTGAATAAAGCTCTGGGGGTGGATTTTATAAGGTTCGTTGTGAATTGCTCAGGAATTTAGGATTCACTCTGGTGGGCCAAAGACATCCTCTCTATCACTGGTATCAATGCCCCAGCTGTGGAATTGCTCAATACAAGTGTACGATGATGTGACAGTGAAGGGGAAAGATCCTTTCCGACTCCCACGTGAGATCACTTTACACCCTATAGCAGGAGGTCCGGTTACACATGCAAAATTTCCTTTGCCTGTGAAGCTGCAAATGTTATTAAGGGCTGTAACATTATTTAGGCATGGGTGGGGTTTTCTTTCACAAGGCTTTAAAGGGGTCATTAATGTAGTTATGCTGTATCTACGTGCTGGCCCTCTGTGAAGCCATGAACACTACAGGAAGATTGTGCAGATGCTCTGAAACCATCTCTGAATCTTACAATCCCACAATCAATCAAGGAGCCCATAATATGTCCCCAGTTACAATCACAATTTCTTTAACTTTTTGAACCCTCATATCTCTTTGGGCCTTTTTATCCCACTATGCCTACACTTACCAACATGCACACGTGGCCATTTGTTTGTGGATGCAAAACATGCACTTGTATATGCAAATCTAACACATGATCAGGGTCCCGCTGTCTTCTGCCACCAGGCTCGCAATGACTGTGTCAATGGGAGTAAGGGCAGACCATAAATAGGAAGGACCAGATGCAGTTCCCTGCATTTTTCAATGCGGTCTAGTGGAAGTGCTTGCCATTTACACAACAGCAAGCAAAATCAGAATCAGGGCCATAGCTCAGGGACGTGTATTTGCAGATCCCCGCTCCTGCTGGTGAATCAGTAGGCTCAATATAG
This sequence comes from Crocodylus siamensis, assembly GCF_052110815.1. Taxonomy (NCBI): domain Eukaryota; kingdom Metazoa; phylum Chordata; order Crocodylia; family Crocodylidae; genus Crocodylus; species Crocodylus siamensis. The sequence continues at coordinate 202,097,557 of NC_143399.1, forward strand.
TTCTGTATTTCTGAGCCCTCCATTACTCTAAACTCCATTACTCAGTGCAGAGAAACCCCAACCCACCACACCTTGGGAAAAGTGGGATCTCAATTGGGATCTGCCTCCAAATTTGGCACTGGATCCTAAGCTGTGTAGCCAGCGAAGCCAAATCTCTGGATCAGAGCAGCTCTCACCTTCAGGTACAACTGGATCCAGATCTAAACCCTGCTGTATTGCACGTTTTACCTACTAGCCACTAATCTGCATGCAAGAATTACAAGTTTGCTACTGAGTCCAGCTAAGGGCCAGATTTCTGTATGTGTTCTGCTGCTTTCAGTTGTAGTTAGACACATGGTCCCAAATCCTCTCACCCAACCAAGACAAACTTTTGCCTAGAGACCAAGACTTCCCCATTAGCAGCCCATTCAAGGAATTACCTTAGCAGCAGTTCACGCCTTGCAAGATGACAGTCGTACTACATTTTATTGGTCAGACGGTAAAAGCTAGCTGCAAACCCCACTTAAAACCATCAGCTCAGTCAGGAAAAGATTCTGATTCCAGCAATTGATAAATGGTAAGGAGCCAGGTTAGAAAGGGAGGAAAATAAACCCAATGGGAGTGAATATGCTCTCTCCCTCTCTCTCTCACCTTGGACAGTCAGTTCTGCAATGGTCCTGCTCCCTTCTTTCATCTCGCAGATGTAGACAGCATCATCGTCTGTGGTGACGTCCTGGATGGTGAGCCGGCGGTGCGTTCCCTCTTCTTCGATGTTGTACTTCTTGCTCTGCTGGAGTTTGGTCTCCTCCTTGAACCAGGCGGTCTCTGTGCTTGGAACAGGCACCTCGCACTGGAACGTGGCAGACTCTTTCTCCCGAACTTCAACATCCTCCAGCTTTGTCTTGAAAGGAACCATAGGCTCTGGGGAAAGGGAGACAAGAAATGAGAACTTGCAAGGCCTTGGAGGTATGGACGGTGGGAACCCATAATCCAAACAACTTGTTTCATAGTTTCATAGTTTGTAGGGTCGGAAGGGACCTCATTAGATCATCTAGTCCGACCCCCTGCCATGGCAGGAAAGAGTACTGGGGTCAAACGACCCCAGCAAGGTGTTCATCTAACCTCCTCTTAAATACCTCCAGGGTAGGAGCCTGCACCGCTTCTCTTGGAAGCTGGTTCCAGACCCTAGCCGCCCTGACCGTGAAGTCGCGCCTCCTGATATCTAACCTAAATCTACCCTCTGCCAGCTTGTGACCCTTATTCCCGGTCACTCCTGGCGGTGCTCGGGGGAACAGGGACTCTCCCAGTGCCTGGTGGTCCCCCCTGACTAGTTTATAACAGGCCACAAGATCCCCCCTCAGCCTTCTCTTGTGGAGGCTGAACAGGTTCAGGTCCCGTAGCCTCTCCTCACAGGGGCTGCCCTGCTGCCCCCGACCATGCGAGTGGCCTCCTCTGGACCCTCTCCATGCTGTCCACATCCCTCCTGAAGTGCGGTGCCCAGAACTGGACGCAGTTCTCCAGCCGCGGCCTGACCAGTGCCGCACAGAGGGGGAGGATCACCTCCCTGGACCTGCTCGAGATGCATCTGTGGATGCACGACAAGGTGCGGCTGGCCTTCCTGACCGCGTCCCCACACTGCCGGCCCATGCTCATCTTGGAGTCAATGATGACCCCCAGATCCTTTTCTGCCTCCGTGCTGACAAGAGGGGAGTTCCCCAACCTGTAGGTGTGGTGCCGGTTGTTCCTCCCCGGGTGCATCACCTTGCACTTGTCTGTGTTGAAACCCGTCCTGTTCTCATCCGCCCACCCCCGTAACCTGTCTAGGTCTGATTGTAGCCTGTTGCATCCTTCCAGTGTGCCCACGTCCCCCCACATCTTAGTGTCATCAGCAAATTTGAACAGGTGCTTTTTACCCCCTCGTCCAAATCGCTGATGAAGATGTTGAACAGTGCGGGCCCGAGGACCGAGCCCTGGGGGACCCCACTGCCCACGTCCTTCCAGGTTGAGAAAGACCCATCCACTACCACCCTCTGGGCGCGGCCCACCAGCCAGTTGGCGACCCATTTGACTGTGTGGGTGTCGACACCACAGCCCCCCAGTTTCTTAATGAGAACGGGGTGAGAGACAGTGTCAAAAGCCTTCCGGAAGTCCAGGAAGACGATGTCCACTGCTACCCCTGCGTCTAACCATCTGGTGATCTGATCGTAAAAGGCCACAGGTTGGTCTGACAGGACCTGCCACTGATGAACCCGTGTTGGTTGCCCCTAAGCATGCAGTCCCCTGCTGGCCCCTCCTGGATGTGTGCCAGCATAATTTTCTCGAACAGCTTGCCTAGGATCGAGGTGAAACTAACCAGCCTATAGTTTCCCGGGTCCTTCTTCCTGCCTTTTTTGAAGATGGGGACCACGTTGGCCCTCTTCCAGTCCTCCGGTACCTCACCAGAGCACCACGAGTGCTCGTACAGCCATGCCAGGGGACTGGCAATGACCTCGGCCAGCTCCTTTAGAACTCTAGGGTGGAGATCATCCGGGCCGGCTGACTTGAATACGTCCAACCCCTCCAGAAGCTCCCTCACTAAATCCTCGCTAACCCGTGGCCCAGGTGTGCCTCCCCCGGGCCCGAGGGGGGCCCTGCAGGGAGGTGGCTGTTCTGGTCCCTACTTAGGAAGATGGAAGCAAAGAAATCGTTAAACATGTTAGCTTTGCCATCTGGTGTGACGACCAAGTTACCCATGGCGTCTTGCAAGGGCCCCACATTACCCGGGACCTTCTTTTTACTCCCTACGTATTTAAAAAAAGACTTCTTACTGTCCTTAATCTGGGAAGCTAGTCCCAGTCCCATCTCTGCCTTGGCCTTCCTAACTGCCCCCCTACATCCCCGAGCAACTACAGAATAGCCCTCCCTGGTGATGACCCCTTCTTTCCACTGGGTATAAGCCTCCTTTTTAGCAAGGAGACATTCCCGGATGCTTTTGGTGAGCCACGGAGGCTTGTGTGCTCTCCTGCTCCCTTTGATCCTCATTGGGATTACCTCCCTTTGGGCTTGGAGGATCGTCTCCTTAAGGAGCGACCCCTCTCCTTGGACACCTGGCTCCCCTCCCCCCCGGGACCTCAGCGCTTCCCCAACTATCCTCCTTAGCTCGTTGAAGTCTGCCCTGCTAAAATCTAGGGCCGCTGCCTTACTGCTGGCCTTTGCCACCTTGCGCTGGATGGTGAATCCCAGCAGACGACGATCGCTGTCGCCCAGGTGGTCGAGCACCCGCAGCCCCCGCACCAGGTCATCGCCCGTGGCCAGCACTAGGTCCAACAAGGCGTCTCCCCCGGTGGGGCTGTGCACCTCCTGGGTTGGATGGAGGTCCTGCACTCTGGCCAAGAACCTGCGTGAGTGGTCAGACCTGGCTGACTGCTCTTCCCAGCAGATATCCGGGAATCTCAGGTCCCCCATGACTACCACATCCCTAGCCTTCACTACCTCTGTGAGCTGACCCAGGAATTCCTGGTCGAGCTCTTCCCCCTGGTTGGGAGGTCTGTAGTAGACTCCCACCGTTAAGTCCCTTTTCTTGTGCGTTATCGCCAACTTTTGCTGCGCTTTGCATTGTGCTAGCATCCCAAGGTTTGACGCCGGGATCAAGCCCCGTCGTGGCGGGAGCTGAACCAACGTGTTCTGCCACTGACGAACACGAGCTGACTAGGACAAGCGTTTCAGGACATTTCACGGAGTTGAAGACCAGAAAGGGCCTTTTATCTATCCAGTCTGACTGCTCACATAACACAGGCCACAAAGTTTCACTCAAATATACCACTGTAAGGCTAAAGACACAAAAAATATGTCAAGACGACAAACGGGTTTAGGGGAGAAGAACCCAAGGTAACAACATTAGGAGGTGAGACGAATGCAAAACTGAGCCTGTCTTTTGCATCATCGTTACAACAAATGATATACTGCATGCACAATGGAGGGGAGCCAGTGGGAAAGATGTGAAAGGGAAGTGGGGAGAGGTCTGTGGATGCTCCTTTCATGGCAAGGACAAGAAGCATGTGTTTATTGTAGTGGAGAAGGAGGGACGTGGGGCAGAGGGCATTCAGCACTGTGGATCTTGCTCCTTGTGTTTTGGGAACTCAGCCCGATGAAGCCCTCACTCGCAGGCTGGACAAGATTATCTATGAGCTGTGTTTCCACGCAATTCAATCACAGCTAATCAAGGGAAGGGTGGTATACCTGCTCTTGCACTTCTTTTGCATGAGGATCTCAAAACACTTTATAGAGACAGCTCTCCGGTGGAGAAACTAAGGCACAGAGAAGAGTCAGATACAAACTCGAGGTCAGATACAAGCTTATGGCAGAACAAGGGACTGACCACAGGTCTCCTAAGCCCTATCCTAGCACTCTGATCACAGGATAATCCTTCCCCAGTGACACCAGCAGACCCAGGGATACAGCCGGGTTCATCTACCTCCCCGTTCTCAGCTTCCCTTAACGGATCACAGCTTCTGTTCAAACCTTTTTTGTTTCCACCTACGTGCAAATGCTGAGCCAGGGCATCAAGGGGATACACATTATAAACAGAACAGAGGGATTTAGCTCTCTGAGCTCAGTCACTCAGCTGGCAGCCACCATCTTACAGCACTTTGAAAGTGGATCTTTTGCAACCCCTAATACATGAACATGTAACAGGAGAGAGAAAAGTTGGCACTTGTTGAAAGACTGGGTGGGAACAGGTTGTGCTCAAAGCAACAGGGAGCCTTGTAACATGCTAGAATAGACAATGCCTCCGCTGGACAGACTGCCGGAGCCCAACCAGCTGTATGCTGGATGGCAGTGGGGGCAAACCTTTCTGGTAGGCATGCCACAAATTAGCCCTGCACCTTCCCCAAGTGCCACTTCAATCCCTTTCCCCCACCAGATCTGCTGCTCAGCTTTCTGCTTCCTGCCCTACCTGCCACTGTTGTCCCTGCTCCCTCCCCGATCTACTACAGGCCACACACCGAAGCGGCTCTGCTACGTGTGGTATGCAATATGCATGCCGCTGCTTGGCTACCCATGCTGTAGGCACTGGCGGCACACAAAGATCAGGCCCTGAACCATGAAGTCATGCTCCAGAGATGAGGAGCCTCTGTTTTGCAGAATTCAAGGGATGCAGTATAGTTTGGATGGTAGGATTTTCCTGCTAGCTTGGCTTACATCTCCACAGAGGATGCATAAATCATCCAGCACCTCGGAGGAAGAAAATGGAGCAAGGGCACCTGTTGCTGCAGGGATGCCAGCCAGAGTCTATCCCCAGCTTGCAATATTTCACACTATCTAGGGCACCTTCCAGAAGCAGCCCACTGGCCAGTGGGTATAACTCATGCTCTCCTGTTCCTCAGGCACAGAAGTTAGAAATCTGTTCCTTTCGGTCAGGCTGTGGAGATGAGTGCAGTCAGCTCTGGGGCTGCTATTTCATAATGCGGTGCCCCCATCACGAAAGCACCCCTGCCACTTCTAGTTCAGAGCCTGCAAATTTTAGACACACAAGGGGATTCTGCAGCCACCCCAGGAAAGACTGATGCTAGGTGCCGGTAATAGGGTGATGAGGGAAGTCTTGAACAGATTACGTGCACTGAGAAATAACTGAGAACTTGTGCATGCTGCAGCCTAGACCACGACCAGTTTCCAAGTGGCAACGGGGGGAAAGGGCATGAGCTCCACCGACCAAATATGCTGATTACCTTGGAAAGATTAAACTTCTGCCTCAGCCTGTCTCCTGAGCAAATCTAAGTGTATCTCTATGGGAGGGAGTCTAAACGGGTGTAACGTACACCTCTTCTGACCCCCTCAGCACGTAAAGTTACCCTCCACCCAGGGACGGACGTGTAACGCACGCCCCCGCAATACATACCACCTCTCAATTTATCCTGCTGTGCCTGAGAAAGTATGAGCTGATGTACCTTGCCTGAAGAGAGGAGTAGAGAGCAGGAAAGCACTAACCAGATGGGACAAGACCTAAGGGGCCAACTTCAGAAATGACGTGCGTTACAAGAGGGCGCCCACGGGAATGTGGCGGGTATCCAGGCGGTAGCCACATTGCTCTAGAGGCAGAAGCAATCAGGACTTGTGGCAGACGTGATATCCAAGGGCATGTGATTCACGTGCTGAAGGGGCCAGAAAAAGGCGCAAGATATACTGGTTTACATTCGTGGGAACTCGTTCCCATATGTGGCGCAATGAGGCAAATTCTCCACCCCTGTCGTTTTGCTTCCACTTTGCAATCACAGCATCTAACACAAACCAGAAAGCCCTCCTGGGAAGAGCTGTGCATGCCTTAATTATAAACATCTAATAACAGAGGACATCCAGCTGAAAAAGATGCCTGAGCTATAGCTGCGGAGCTGAGTGTACGTCTGGTAGAGGTAGGTACAATCCTGCTGGTAGCCACCTAGACTCAGCAACATCCTCTGAGAGCAGCCTAGCTTGGTCTGCCCTGCTTGTGCGTTCATTATGCAGCCTCTGGATGCTCCTGTGTTCAGCAAAAGTGTAGTAAGTGGTGAACAGCAGTCAGAGCTGGAGTTCAAGCCAAGCAAAGACCTATTTGCATCTATTTTTTGTATTTGTGGCTGTTGCATTTAATACATTCGAGAGTGGCTGCAGTTCTGTTTCACATGGCAAAGCAGGCCTGCAACAACCATTCTTCCCTCCCCTCTCCCTTGCAAACTTCCACGCTCATTGTCTCGCCTCTAAATTACCACGATGCACACACACACACACACACAGCTCTAACCGTGCACTGCGCTTTCCATCAGGGAGCATGAAGAAGGAGAGGGATACAGCGCCTTGATGATTTGGGCACACAAGTCTTAGAACCCCTAAATAAGGCCCCGTAATAGTCTCGTATCCATCTTATTAATAAAGAAGCAGAAGCAGAGAGAGAATAGGTGACTTTTAAATGCCATACTGTAGGTTAAGGTGGCAGGACTATGAAAACAGCACAAGTCTTGATCTCATAATCAAGAGGTCCCTCTGCCTTGTGGACAATTACTATGTTTTTGCAAGGGTCCTCTTTCCTCGGTCATTGGGGAGAAGAACGTACACACAAACTGTGACTTTAATATGAATAACTCCAACCCTCATGCAAAATTTGCCCAACTTGATCATCTTCCCAGCTGTCACAACATTATAACATTTAGCAATGATCTCAATAAGGTCAGACGATCAGTGTATTTCACGGTTCTTTTTCTTATCAAGAAATATTAATTCAGGTAGGCTCACAGTCTAATTTAGTTTTCCCAGGAATGATCTGTCTCAATTAAAAAAGCTGCAGCTGAACTCAAACTGGCTACATGAATCAAGGACAATAAAAGTCCTTTTTCAGATATGTGGAAGAAAAACAAGTGCGACAAAGGTCCCCCGCTAAACCAATTGGGGCAGCTGACTGCCAACACTCAGGAAAAAGCCAATCTGCTTAATGATTACTTTGTGTTGGTTTTTCACCAGCCCAAAGGGACCACCGGGGGCGGGATGACCAGGGTGAGGGTGAATATATGCCCACTATTGACATAAATCCTTTGAGGGCACATCTTGAGAGGCTGGACCATGACAAATCAGCTGGTCCGGATAGGTTGCACCCAAGAGTGCTAAAGGAGCTGGCAGACATCATAGTGCAGCCCTTGGTGAGGATATTCGAGAACTTGTGGTGCTCGGGTAAAGTACTTGAAGATTGGAAAAGAGCCAGCGTGATGCCCATCTTCAAGAAAGGGAGGAACAAAAACCTGGGAAACTACAAGCCAATCAGTTTGACCTCAATTCCTGGGAACATCTTGGAAAAAATCAAGAAAGAAACCATTCCTGACAGGCTAATAGAAGGCAACATTCAGTGGGACAGCTAGCACAGGTTTGTTGCGGGTAGGTCTTGCTTGACCAACCTCATTTCCTTCTATGACCAGGTGACCTATCACCTAGACAAAAGGGAAGAGGTTGATGTCATATATTTGGACTTTAAAAAAGCCTTTGACCTGGTGTCCTATGATGTCTTCATGGAAAAATTGGGCAACTGCAGCCTTGACTACTCCACAGTCTGATAGCTGGGGAACTGGCTCCGAGGTTGGACCCAGGGAGCGGTAGTGGATGGAACCGAATCAATACGGCACTTGGTGACTAGCGGCATCTCCCAAGTCTTCGTTCTCGGACCTGTGCTCTGTAATGTCTTCATAAACAATCTGGGCACTGGTGTCAGAAGCGGACTGGCCAAGTTTGCTGATGACACCAAACTTTAGGGAAGAGCGTCCACACTTGAGGACTGGCTGGTGATCCAGGCCAACCTCGATAGGCTTGCAAGGTGGATGGATGAAAACATGTGGGCATTCAATTTGGAGAAATGCAAGGTGCTCCACCTCAGGCAAAAAAAACAAAACCGCAGCACACTTATAGGCTTGGCAATGCTATGCTCACTAGCATCATGACCGGAAGAGACTTGGGGGTCATGACTGACCACAAGATGAACGTGAGCCACCATTGTGATACCGCAGCTGGTAAAGCCAACCAAACTCTGGCTTGCATCTACCGATGCATCTCGAGCAAATCCTAGGATGTCATCCTCCCGCTGTACTCAACCTTGGTGAAGCCATAGCTGGAGTACTGCACTCAGTTTTGGCCTCCACAATTCAGGAAGGATGTGGAGAAACTTGAGAGAGTCCAAAGGAGAGCCACACGCATGATCAGAGGGCAGAAAAACAGGCCTTGTGATGAAAGGCTGAAAGCCATGGGACTCTTCAGCCTGGAGAAGCGCAGGCTCAGGGGGGACCTGGTGGCCGCCTATAAGTACATAAGGGGTGTGCATCAGGATTTAGGGGCATGCCTGTTCACCAGAGCACCCCAAGGGATGACAAGGTCCAATGCTCACAAACTCCTCCGAGACCATTTTAGGCTTGACATAAGGAAAACATTCTTTACTGTCCGAGCCCCCAAAGGCCTGCAATAGACTCCCCCCCAGAGGTGGTGCAAGCACCTACTGTGGACACTTTTAAGAAACACTTAGATGGTTGTCTTGCTGGGATCCTTTGACCCTATCTAACTTCCTGCCCTTTGGGTGGGGTGGGGCTAGACCCAGTGATCTTACGAGGTCCCTTCCAGCCCTAATGACTATGAAATCTATGAAATCTCCAAGCCTGGACTTGACAAAAATTAAGCTGATCCTAAATTTTCTATCAAATTTATTTTAATGGTTTCTGGGATGTTTAGACTGTCCACAGAAAAATGTGGAGTTGGCTGAATTTTTTTTCCATTCTTGGATTTTTCCATTGAGAGAAATCCAAACAAGTCACACAATTAATCTGTCCCCACCTGCATTACTGCAATACCTTATGGGAGTTAGAGTGTGATTCGCATCATGTTCCCCTTGGTCCCTAGTGGTCTTGGCTTCCCACCTGGACTACATCTTCCATGATGCAATGCAACCTCACATCTGGTGAAGTCACCATTGTTCACCACTGGAGTTCAATAGCCAGAACGCATCACAGCAGACCATAGTGTCCATCCCTGGAGGTTTTTAAGACCCAGGTAGACAAAGCCTTGCCTGGGATGGTCTAGTTGGGAATGGTCCTGCTTGGAGCAGGCGGTTAGATGATGACCTCTTGAGGTCCCTTCCAACCCTAATTTTCTATGACATGGAGCATCTGAACTACAGTTTCCAAGAGGCAAACCAGTAGCTCAGGTGGATGTAGTTTCACGGTGAACCAGATTCAAACTTTGAATCAAAATTATCTGCCATTTCTACACCAAACTTTTTCAGGACATCTCATCCCACCGGCAAAAATATCAGTTTCTACTTCCTCATCATTTGGGATGAAAACTCAGGTTGCAACTTCGCAATGTATTGCAAGCTGAAGATCCCAATATTCGGTCCACTATAATAAAAAAACCTATAAGAGCACCTGCTTTATTCTGGATTCTGTGCTCCTAACAGAAGGTTCATCTCCATTGTCTCAAAATGCACTAAAAGGTTATCTGAGGATGTCTCTGATATCCACATACATTTTTAAATATTAATCTGTTAAACATGAATTACTTTGCTGTTTTAAATTGTTTATCTGCTTGGGTGTACATGTTGGTTCGTTTGCTTTTTGGTGTGGGGGGGAGAAGGGGCTAGCTTTTGTCTTTTCCGAAGTGAAAGACACATTAAGGATTGTAATGAGGACATTCATGAATCTTGAAAAGAAAGATAATTTATTTATAATATGGAAAACAGAGAGAAATCTGTCACTCAGAGAAAAAAATAGTAGGTGTGGACATGAGAGCAACTCTAGCACTGACCTGAAGTAAGCATAGTTCCTATGGGAGCCAATGCCTTAAATTTGCCCCCTTGTCTTGAATGCCCTCCTTTCTCCAGTGGGCCACTTTTTTTTAAACATGTACATAATAGCCAAACTTTTCTTTTTAAACCAGGCCTCACTAACATGGCTCTTCCTAAGTGTAGATGAAGCCTGAACAGAAGCTTGTCTCCTCTACCTTTCTTCCCATTATGTCTCAAGTTGCCTACCATGCCCCTACCCCACCACTTGCTGTCTTCACCCCCACTTCCTGTCCTTTTCACCATATACCTATTCCCCAGTCCAATGCCTAATTTTTCCCTCTGTCAAGTATGAATATACCCCATTCATGGCAACCAAATGGAGACCCTTTCAATGGGACGACTGCAAGGAGGGGCAAGAGTGAAGCCTCAAAAGCTTCTGCATCCCTTTTCTAGGTTTTGTGCTGTTCCTTCACTTCCCCTTCCCTGCCATGTCACTCCATTTTCATCTCTTTTCTATTTCCAGTGCAGAGTAGTGGGCATACAGTTTAACACATTTAAGAACCAGGTAGCCAATCATTAGCCTCAGTCCCGAACAAGGCATTGACTTTCTACACACCCATGACCTTTAACCTTTACCATCACTTTCTGGTTACTTAACCAGTTCCCACTGTGTTCAGCTGGCCCAGTTCTTCATGCCTTCACCTAGGCAAACTTCTCATGGACCAGACCCAAAAAGAGTGCCTTGTATGCAATACTTCCTAACTTTATATGCCACATGCAGATGTATCAAATGCCTTCTGGAAACTCAAGTTGTTTATGCTTGTCGCTTCATCCCACCTGCTCGCCGTGTTGGCTCCTGGAAACATTCAGACCAGTTTCTCAGACAAGATTTACCCTTTAAGAAACCTGGCTTACTGCCTTCCATGGCTCACATTGCTGAAGATATTTTGGATTTCATCCTTTCTTAAAAGCTCTAGAACCCTGCCCAGCACTAGTGTCACGCATGCCATTCAACTGTTTACTTATTTGCTTGCTTGTCTGAGCTTCTGTGCTGCTAGAAGTTGTAATTTTGCTAACTGTGGAGCCTGGGGAATTTGGTCATTAGGATATAGTTCCTCTGTGAAGCAGCTAGTTATTTAAGGGAGAAACAAGAGGCTGCAGAGGTTGCCTGCTGCTCCACAATAAAGTGTGTTGCTTGGTTCTTGTACACCTATATTTATTAAACCTAGTGATCACTACAGTCCTCCTAGTATCTTTCTCACTAAGCAGATCTCTTCCTTCCAGCACATCTTTATAATTAGAAATTTAGTCCAAGAGGCCTCAGGAGCTATTAAAGTCTCTAGTTCTAACCTGGGGATCTCCTTAAGTCCTGATGCAGCAAAAAAACAAAAAAACCCAAAACCCCAAAACCCAAAAAAAATCACTTTAACCAGTTTTAAATTAGAAAAGGGAAGCCTAAACATATGCATTACACATGCACTTTTTCAGATGAGAACCCTGAAGAATATCTCAGCAATGGCTTGAGATTTTCAAAGCTGTCAATGAGATTTAATCACACAAGTTCTGCCAAAAATAACAGTAATGGAAATGGTCTCTCTAAACCCATAATTGGCTTTGAAAATGTAAACATAGAAGCTTTGTCTTCTTGGGTAATAATCAGGAGCCATGTATCTGAGATGACCTTGATGGCCCCCATAAATGTGCTATTATCTGAGTGCAGTCTGCTGTTGAAGAGGCACGTGGTGGATATTGGAGAATCTGGCTGTGTCTGCAACATCAGACTAAGAGAAGATTGTTCAGTGGAGGTGTGCTGCTTGCATGCAAGACCTCAAAGACAAATGGGACTAATGACACATCAGTGATCATATAAATAACAGAATGACGGTTCACTTCATTGCTTCGTCTTTGGGGGATATGCTTTTGGAGGCCCAAGGGGGACTCACAATGGCACAAAGATAAGTCATTATCCAAAAACTAATTATAACCATCATGCAAAGAGTTTCCATTCCCTCCTACCCTTGATGAGAAAGCCTGAACAAAATATGCTGTAACAAAGAAACAGACCATAAACATTTCCATTTTCACTCTCTGACTCACTGGCATTGCTTGACAGTAGACGCTGATAAATAATATTTTCCTTTGGAGCTATGGGCAGTGATCAGCAATGGCATGCTCTCCATGTCAGACAGACAAACTGGAGCTTCCAAGGCATAAATGAGATTAGACCCTATTTTAAAACCTGTTCCAACAATGCTCTTTAGACCTTGCTCTATGCTTATAAATCACTTTTAAATCTTCTCTCACTCAGATAAGATCCATCTCAATGATTTACACCTAGCATATTTTATCGCCTTCATAGAGTTTTAACACAACCCACCAATACATATGCATAGATACAACGTATAGATACATACACACACAGATTTGCTCACATGCTTTTCTTCAAACCAAAGCAACATAAGAGGAAATGCATGGGCAACAATACAGTATTTTGACCCAAAGCCAATTCAAGTCAACGGGAGTCATTCTGCTAAGTTCATCAGGCTTTGCATCAGCCCATGGAGAACACTGTTTGTGCTACTCTTAGTTTACCCCAATTTTCCTCAGGATCACATTTTAATGGTAAGCAGTAAAACACATAGCTGTGAATGTCCTCAGACAGGGACTTTAAGGGGGTGCTGAGTGCTAAGCCCAAATTCAGGGGATGAAAGCAGGCTGGGGTGGAACTGAGGTGCCTTTGCCTGCAACTGTCACCAAAAAACCTTTCGGCCCTGGCTCAGTTAAAGTTCTTGCTTGAGGTTCAAGTAGCACCACTGTGCTCAGAAAAACACAGCGGTGAGAGCACGCATCCAGGAAGTGGGAGAAGCGGGCTCAATCCTCACTTCAGGCTAAGGCGGTTCAAACTCAGGCGTCCCGACTCCCAGGAGAATGCTGTGGCACCCACGCTGTGCAGCAAAGAATGCAAAACTCTGGGTGCCAGTCCTGTAGCACAGGAGGGGCAAGTGGGGCAACTGCCCCGGCCGCCGAAGAGAAGGGGCACCAATGGGTGAGTTGATATTTTGTAATAAATATTCCAAAAAATTTGGGGTGATGCAATGATGTAATGGGCTGGTTTCAGGGATGATGCTCAAGGGCAACCAGCACGGTTTCATTAGGGGCAGGTCATGTCAGACCAACCTGATTGCCTTTTATGATCAGGTCACAAAAACCTTGGCTCCAGGTGTCACTGTGGAAGTAGTCTTTCTGGATTTCAGCAAGGCCTTTGACACTGTCTCCCACCCCATCCTTATTAAAAAATTGGGTGACTGTGGCATCGATGCCTACACAGTCGGATGGATTGCAGGTTGGCTGAAGGGTCGCACTCAGAGGGCGGTGGTGGACGGATCATATTCGACCTGGGGGGAAGTGGGCAGCGGAGTCCCCCAGGGCTCGGTCCTTGAGCCCGCACTGTTCAATCTCTTTATCAGCAATTTGGACAATGGGGTGAAATGCACCCTGTTTAAATTCGCTGATGATAGCAAAATTTGGGGTGAGGTGAGCACGCTAGTAGGGAGGGAAAGACTGCAGCAAGACCTGGATAGGTTACAGGAGTGGGCTAACATAAACAAGATACGTTTCAATACTGACAAGTGCAGGGTGCTGCACGTGGGCAGTAGAAACCAGCAGCACACTTATAAGATGGGAAACTCCCTTCTAGAGAGCATGGAGGCAGAAAGGGATCTTGGAGTCATTATTGACTCCAAGATGAACATGGGCTGACAATGCGAGGTCACGGTTGGCAGGGCTAACCGCATCTTGTCATGCATCCACAGATGCTTCTTGAGTAGAGCCAGGGAGGTAATCCTCCCCCTCTATGCGACACTGGTCAGGCCACAGCTGGAGTACTGCGTCCAGTTCTGTGTGCCCCATTTCAGGAGGGATGTGGACAACATGAAGAGGGTCCAGAGGAGGCCACCTGCATGATCTGGGGACTACAGGGCAGACCCTACAATGAAAGACTGCAGGACCTGAACCTGTTCAGCCTTCACAAGAGAAGGCTGAGGGGGGACCTGGTGACCATCTATAAACTCACTAGTGGGGACCAGAAAGGTTTGGGAGAGACCTTGTTTCCCCTACCGCTCCCTGGCATAACAAGGAATATTGGCCACAACTTGCTGGAGAGGAGGTTTAGATTGGACATCCGTAAGAACTACTTCACGGTCAGGTTGGCTAGGAGCTGGAACCAACTTCCAAGGGAAGTGCTGCTGGCTCCTACCTTGGGGGTCTTTAAGAGGAGGCTTGATGCCTACCTAGCTGGGATCATTTGAGCCCAGTTTTTCTCCTGCCCTGGCAGGGGGTCGGACTTGAAGATCTATAAGGTCCCTTCCTACCCGACTTCTATGATTCTATGAACGTTGCCAATAAATGCCATGAGCATGCACACAGCTGCAGCATGCACATGGCCAGCCCAGCAGTTCGGAGAGCAGCATCCAGCTGGTGAGTCTGTTGCGGGGGAAGGGGTGGGGAGAAGGAAGGGGCATGAGGGGGAAAGTTTGAGGCCCTCCCCATGATGGAGGAGGGAGGTTGGGCCTGGGGCAGGGTGCAGGACAGAGCTGCAAGCAGCTCATCTGGGGGGGTAAGGCAAAGGTGTGGCTCCCACTGCTGCATGCACCCCCAAGCAAGCATGGGGGGGCATGTGTCCCCCAGATCTGTGTGCAGGGCACAGGTGGGCTGCTGCTGCAGGTTTGCCACAGGCACAAAACTTCCTTGCAACAGTACTTCTGGGTGCACAAAGAGAGTAGGAATATATATCCTAGTGGTTAGGGTGATTAGCTGGGAAGGGGGGCTCTGCTCTCATGAATATATTGGTAGTTTATACTTCACAGTAATTGAACAAAATACAGAGACCTCCACTCACCCTACCAATATGCTGGTGGTTCAGACACTCTCTGGGGAGATGGGAACCCTATCAGGTTGAAGAGGGAACAAAACCTGGCTCTCTCTTGTGCTGTGTGAGTGCTCTGACCACTAGGCAATTACATCAAAGAGGGGCTGGGGAGGGAGCTTTAATTGGCATCATGGTTAAATGAAAGTGGTAAGCTCTGCTCAGTCCTTTCGGAGACCACAGGAGAGGAGCAGAGGTGCCAGCCTGGCCTGTCTCAGGTGCCTGGGCTCTGGAAAGGGCTGAGAATTCAGATGAACTCCTGGGATTAGTGTTTCCCATTAACTTGCCCCAGTTCCCATTGACTTGCCCTGAATTACCCTTTGGGGTGCCTAACAGCCCATGCGCTGCATGGGGAGGTTGGGCATCGCCCTAGGATGATGGATTCCAGTCTGGGGGCCGGGAGCCTGGGAGTCAGCGGTGGTGGCCTCCCTCATAAGTGCCTACTGGGTGCAGCCTAAGGTATGCGCAACAGGGCAGCTGTGCAAAAGAATATACTGCGCTTCCAGCGTGAGAAGCACTTTGGTGTAAATGCCCGATACAGCCCGGGAACACAACCCCTTACATTAAGACTGAAACCTGCAATGCTTTCACTGCCCAGCACCCCTTTTATGCTCATGGGCATGTGCATTATTGTTCCTGGGTAATACCAGAAGGTGGTTTGAAGAAACCCTGCATTACCCAGCTAGTATATTGATAACCAGGGCCTGATTAAATAAGGCCTCAAGACCAGAGCACTTGAATACGCAGTTTAAATAGGAACAGTCTGGCAAACATTTATAACAAATGTGCAAACCTACTAGCAAGTCTTGCGGACTACCACGCCCGTATCCATTATAACCCTAGGACGTGAACAAAAAACGGGGCTGACCGACATGCAACATTTCTTCCTTTTTTGTTTGAAAGGCATAAACAAGCCTATTTTTGATGTGGCACCCATGTATCAAAACCACAGGGGCCTCTCTGCGTGTCCAGGTTGTTTCAGGGTAACAGAAAAGGAGAGAATTTCATCTACATTTCACCCAAAAAAGGAAAAAGAAATAAGTGGGGGGCAGGAGGAGGAGGGGGAGGGGGAGTTGTCTAAATGGCTCCAAATAAATATACATTTGGTGAAGGACAAAAGAGCAACTCTGCCAGTGTGATCTGGGGATCTTTCTTGCGGAGAATTTGCTTTCAAATGAAGTCACATGCCTCGAGGGTGAAGGTATAAGCAGTCAAATATTTGGAGGCCTTGTTCCTGCTTCTCTCCACATAGGCAGTTTCCTCGAGCAATCGGCTTCCTTCATTTCCAGCCAACAAAGCCAGTGCAAAGCCCTCGGCTTCATGCCCTCAGAGACAGAAATGCCCTGTTTAGCCCACAGAGCGGGCACAGGGTGGGTGGTCGCTCCCTCGCTCCCTGCCAATGGCGTGTGCATGAGTTGGGTTGACAAGCTCTAGGCCTGGCGGCCCAAAATGAGTCTGCTAGCAAGAGGCCAGTACAGACATACTGCCATTTGAGAGGCTGTTGGTGATGTGAATTGCCTCTTAAGATGGGACGTGACAGCAAGACGTGCGGACTGCTTCTCTTGACGCCCCTTGGAGCTGTTTGTACCACTAGGCTGCTGGAGGAGCAAGCCCTGCATTTATGAGCGTGCTAACACTTGGGACTGGGCCGGGCTTTGGGTGACGGAAACCCTGAGCAAAGAGACTCCTTGTCTCTTCCCGTCCCCAGCTGAGCTCCTGCGCAAGGACCAAGCAGAGCATAACCCTACAAGTCCCACCCGGTGAGGGAATGACGGTCTCCTGGGAAAGGGCTAAGGCCCTTGCCAAAGTCAACAGGACTCAGATACATCCTGTGCTTTCCAAACGGCACTAAGGAACCGAAGGGCCTGCCAACACTGCAATGGATGGGAGCTTTGCCACTGACTTCAATGCATGCATGAGTAGGTCCCGATTAGTGCCGAGGTGATGGACTCTGGCAGGACAGGTAAAGCGGTGTTCATGATACCAGCCACCCGCAAGGTGCAAAAGGGAGGTCTGAAACAGGGAAAACCTGGGTGCGCTAATTCAAAATAACTTGCAGTTACAAAAGACAGGGTTCAAGATACAAAAAAATGCAAAGACTCGGCCAGTCTTGTGATGCTTGATATTTTTCTTAAAACCTTAGCTTTTGGAGTCACGAGATTAGGTAAAGATCTCAGCTTTCTTTCCATTCTTTCTTGTCTTTAAAGAAAAATTCTAACCTACCTGGTCACATAGATCAACTTTAAAATGTGAACCCTAGAAACTACAAAAACAGAAGGCAAAAGATATATCCCTACCTAGCTATAAATATCTATAGATGTATATCTCTATCTATAGATATAGATAGGTAGAGATAGATAGCTTGAAATATATATCTATAGACAGATAGATAGATATCTATAGATATAGATAAATATATATATAGATATATATATCTCTATAGATAAGTCTATCTATCTATATATAGATAGCTCGATAGATATCTATATCTATAAATATCTATATCTATATCTAGATAGATATAGATATCTATCGAGCTATCTGTATAGATATAGATATCTATATCTATAAATGTCTATCTATGTCTAGCTAGATATAGATATCTATCGAGCTATCTATATCGGTATAGATAGACATATCTATACAGAGAGATATATATCTCTATCTATCTATATCTATAGATTAGATAGCTATAACTATATAAAATAAATTAATATATTTCTACTTATTGGGTTTTAAAAAAACCAGTATCATGAGGGGTTTTTGGAGCCTTGACTCATAATACCTTACCCAATTTGGATTGGCAATGCGGTAAAGAATATGTTTTCAAATGATGAGGAGCAAAATGCACTTGTCTTGAATGCTGCATTCATCATTTTGTTGTTTTTTTTAATTACACCCCAGGATGAGAATGAGCTCTTACAAATATGCCTGAAAACTGTCCTGTTATTTAATGCAGAAATCTGTTGTTTTTCTGAGCCATTTCACCATCTAGAAATCATGTTTTTTGAAATGATTCTGTTCACATTAAAAGGACAAAAATGACCTGTTCACATATGCACGTCTCACTGGCACAGAGCCTTTCTTACGGTGCAAGTGGGCCTCTGAAATTTTGCAAGATGGGAGAACAGTTTAAATATTCAAAGTGAAATAAGGACATTTTCTTTGGGGTGGCAGGGGTATTTGCATTTAGGATTTTTCACATGCTTCTATTAGAAACTGATCTCATTTATAGCAGAGTCCACAGACTCTGTCAACAAGGGATGATCGGCCCTTTACAGAAAGCTCCAGAGGCATCTCTGCCCTTTTCCTGGCTGCACGAAGCACAGCCGGCCTGGGCCTGGCAGTTCTGGGGGCACATGGGTAGACTAGAAGGCAGACTGAAAAATAGAGAAAAGAGGTCTAGAGACCATCAGCTGTTTATGGCGATGTGGAGAGAGCAGGGTGGCCAATGGGTTCCTGGAAACAGCCCTGGTGTTGCAGGCCATTTAGGGCACCCAGAAGAGACCAAAGCATGGGCTTGGATGACAGGCGTTCCCTCCACAATGACATGCAAGCGGTTCTTTGAGACTTCATGAAAAGAAAAGGGGGAAATGGGAGGCTTTGCTATCATTAATCAAGGCCCTGATCAGGAGAGATAAGTTTTGAGCCAGGAGATGGGGAAACGCACCCCCCGTACCTTTGACAACGACCAGCACGGAGCTGTAGGTCTGTCCTGCCAGGTTGGAGGCCGTGCACGTGTAAAGCCCATTATCAATCTGCTTGCAGAAGAGGATCTTCAGCACAAAGTTCTCCTGCTCGTCCTCATAGATGATGTGCCGGCGCCCTTCCATAATCACCTCGCCGTCCTTCTTCCACACGATCTCCGGCTTCGGCTCTCCCGTCACGTAGCAGCTCAGCTTGGCATGCTTCCCCTCTGTCACGTTGCAGGTGCGGGTCGTCACGCTGAAGGTGGCATTTCGAGCTGCTTTGGTGGTCAGGCTGGCAGCCCGCTCGTAGTCTAAAGAGAGGCTGTAGCCAATACCGGACAGCCCTTCTGTGGCTGAGTACGAATGGGTATCCGTGACTCCGTAGATGGATAGATCCGTCTTCCTGATTTCCTCCCGCCGCTTTTGCAAATGCGACAGCAAAGAGGTGGTCTTGCCATAGCCCGTGTCTAAGTGGCTGGGGCTGTCCAAGTTGCAAGGACCCTGCGTCTCCACCACCAGCGTGGCGGTAGCGCTGGCTTGGCCGATGGGGTTCTCCGCTCGGCACGTGTACGTCCCGCTGTCCCCCAGCCGAGCGCACTGGATCGTGAGAGCGTTTGACTCCCCAGCAGACTCGACCTGGAAGCGCCTGGAGTCCGATCGGCCCCGCAGGTGCCTCCCGTCCTTCTCCCAGTTCACGGAGAGCGGTGGGCTGCCTTGGACTTTGCACCTGAACGTCGCATCTTCCCCCAAAGTGACTCTGATGGAGGAGGGTTTCTGGATGAAGTACGGGGCGAATGCTGTCACGGTGGTCTCCTCCCCGACTTTGATGCTGACTGCGGCGAAAGCTTCCCCAATGGTGTTTCTGGCCCTGCAGATGTACTGGCCGCTGTCGTCCAAGCTGAGGTCGTAAATGGTGAGCCGGTATAGATCTCCATCTTCCACCGTTTTAAACCTCCCCCCAGACTGGATGGGAAGTTTATCTTTTTCCCAGCTCACCACTGGGACGGGGTTTCCAACGATCTGGCAGCTCAGGGTGGCATCCTTCCCCACAGACACCAGAAAGGCCTTCGGCCGGGTTAAAAACCTTGGGACTCCACTGAAGGAGGATCTGTAGTCCATCTTGGTTTCCTAAGGGAAAGAAAAAAAGAAAGCCGATAAGCATGTGCCCAGCACATCTTTTCTGTGTCGCAATGATGCCGAGACATCAATCCTGGGAAATGGCAAGATTGGCAATAGCTTCCAGTATCCAGAGTTACGGTCACAGAATCACAGAAAATGAGGGTTAAAAGGACCTCAGGAGGTCACGTGTAGTCCAACCCCCTGCTCGGACCAGCTAGATCAACCCAGCCAAGGCTTTATCGAGCTGGGTCATAAAAACCTCCAAGGGTGGAGACTCCACCACCTCTCTGGGTAGCTTGTTCCAGCGCTTCCCACCCTCCTTTGTGAAATAGGTTTTCCTAATATCCAACCTCAACTTCCCTTGCTGCAGCTTGAGCCCATTGCTCCTCGTCCTGTCATCTGCCCCCACTGAGACCAGCCCAGCGCCATCCTCTTTGCAGCCCCCCTGCAGGGAGGTGAAGGCTGCTATTCAGTCCCCCTCGGTCTTCTCTTCTGCAGTCTAAATCAGCCCAGTTCCCTCAGCCTCTCCTCACCAGTCCTGTCCCCCAGCCCACAACCATTTTCCTCCCTCCGCTGGACTCTCTCCAACATTTCCACATCCTTTCTGTAGTGGAGCCCCACAGCTGGACACAGGACTCCAGATGTGGCCTCCCTAGTGCTGAATAGAGGGGAATAATCACTGCCCTCGATCTGCTGGCAGCGCTCCTACCAATGCAGCCCAGGATGCCATTAGCCTTCTTGGCAACAAGGGCACCCTGTTAACTCATATCCAATTTATTGTCCACTGTCACCCCCAGGTCCTTTTCTGCAGAGCTGCGGGTTAGCCAGCAGCTTCCCCCCAGCAACACCTTTGCCTGATGAGGGAGCAAGCGCTGGTGACAGAATGGGTCTTTGTGGGACAGTCTGACTCACGGTGGCCTGGTGGGAATGTGGCAGCCACTATACTTCTCTTCCCCTCATCATCTCCACCTTTCCATCTCTACTTCTGCTTCATTTCTCTTCTCCTTATGCTTATCCCTCATTTTCTTCATTTGCATTTCTCATCCTTTCCATGCCCCACCTCTAGTTTCCCTTTGTTTCCTCCTTACGATTCCTAGGGCGCGTCCTCCAAGGGCAGCAGATAGTCGAGGACGTCATGAGGAAGAACGTCCTGACCATAAGGGTAGCTCAGCACTAGAACAAATCACCTACTGTCTCTGTTACTGGCAATTTTTAAGTGACGGTTAGACAAATATGTATCCGGGAGGGTTTAGACTGGGGTGATCCTGCCTTGAGGAGGAAGATGAACCTCTTGAGGTCACTTCCAGCCCTATTTTCTCTGTTTTTATGACCATACACTAGCAATGAGATTCCTCCCAGTAGGAGGTAGTGCTCGGTTGGACGAGCTTGGAGCTTGTTGATGTTATGCTCATCCATCCTCCCCTGGTATTTAAAGCAACCTTTTAACGATGAGGTAATTTCTCACTGGGGATAGCAAATGGATGATAGCCACTTACGCCTCCTATGATAAGGCGGAGAAGCTGCTTGGACATTTGCAATGGATCCAAATGAGCGCCAGGATCTTTGGGAACACATGCTTTAAAGCTCAAAAGAATGACCCATTGTGTGCTGCCAGCGTCCTTTGCACAGCCCTAAATACCTGCTGCTCGCTAGCTCCCAGCTGTTCAGAGAGACCAGTCAACAAAGGGAAAACAAAATAAGCAGGTTGTGGACCTCGAAACCAGAGGAGGTTTGCTCCTGTTGTGTCCCGAGAAGGTTAAAAGTCATTAGCAGCATGAATCATTACTGTAACGTTCACACACACGCTCTCCTCTGTGCTTGCGGGCCTGGGAGAGCCAAGTCAAAGACGTGAAATCCTCATTCAGTCCCACACAGCGCCTATCTTGCAGGGAGCTGCCACATTTTTTGCTACCCCTGCACTTGGATGCCCAGACGTCCCTCCTTCGGTTGGGGGAATGAGATCCCTTATGCCTAAATGGCAAAAATGCTGACTGCCTTCTTTTGCCTTATGTTAAGGCACTGCAAAAAGAGCAAGCCCGCCAGCTGCTGCCATTGGGAGAACGACTTCAAGCATTCGATGGCAGCAGGTGCCATTTCACTGAGATGCTATCGCTGCTCCGAGGTTGCCAAATAATCCTGTGCCCTGTGCAGGAGTTGGATGGGAGTTTGCTAATTAGTGATCATCTCCAGCCTTTTCAGGTCCACTATTTTTTACCTCCTGATGCCTACACAAAGCAGCACGATGGCTGGGACGCTAGGCGGCTGTTAACAACTGCGAAAGGAAAGATTAATCAGTCACAGAGACAGAAATATCCCCCTTAATCCCTCAGAAGTTTGGCTTCCTTGCCTGCCATCAGTCCACCCACCAAATGACCCAATGAAAATTGTCCTCGGGACTCTCCTCGCCCATAGGAAATCACTAGGACCAGGTCTAAAGTGCTGCTTAGCTCCCTGAGAGAATGAGCACTATTCGTGCAGCTGCTTTCTACACTTCCCCCTAATTCATATTTTGATTCAATATTTTGATGTTGGCTCCAAATACGCTTTGAAGCAAGGGACTGAGTTAGGATGCCTGGGTCCACTTTTCAGCTCTGCCACTGACCTACTGTATGACCTTGGGCACATCACTTCACCTCTGCATTTCTGCTTTATTTGGTCTATCTATTTAGGTTCTAAGATGTTTTTCACCATATGCGTGGACACTGCCTAGCATGTGCACACAACAAATAATGTTTAAATACACAGGGTATTAACAAAATAATCTTCTATTTCCCCTGCTGGGGATCAAACACCTAAATCCAAAAACAAATGTTTGAAAAGAACCAGGAGATCACTGGTTCAAAAATGCAAGCTTTGCATTAATTAATTATTAGTAGTGATCTAATAAATTTGCTCCTAGGGTACCGAAGTTCAAAAACAATGAACACGACCTTTCTTTTACACACACAAGCTCTTCCTTCCCTCTACTCTGACAGCGTGGCTGTGTCACCACTGGAATTAATCAGAAACTTTCCATTTGACTGAAAATATTTTTGGACAAAATGGAGAGATTTGTGTGTTGGGGAGTGTCACAGGGTCACGCAGGTGCCCTGTTCCTAGGAAGGAATAAGGGCAGCAGCCCATCACAAGGGCAGCTCAGGTGATGGTTGCTAGGACAACCATGCTGGTCAGGTGACCAGAAGGGGGAAGGGCCAGGCCTTTATAAACAGCCCAGGCCGGAGCCTAGTTAGCAGTTCCCGTCTGGCAGCTTGAGGTGCAGGAGCTCTGCAGCAGAGACGAGAGGAGTGGTGCGGCCTGAGCACACAAGGGGCTGCACCATGGTGAGGGTGGAGAGGACCCTGACTGGGAGGCCATTGCTAGAGAGCCAAGTGAGCTTGGATCCCGTGTTATAGCCAGGAGGCTTGTTGTGTTACAGCCGTTTGGCTTAGGGTTCTGTTTCGTTACTGTTAGTACCGGAGGACCGGGTGAGGCTGTAAGGGGAGGGAGGAGGCCTCATTTAGGAGCGCCCCAGTAGAGTGGGGGTGCTCCCAGTGCCGGAGTGTGGTGCTACATTGCGGGGTGTACTACCCCAGCCCTGGGGAGGGGCACAGTACCGGTGAGGGCACCGTAGTTGGGGTGCAAGACCCCAGCCCTGAGAAGGGCAAAGAGGATTTTGGGGCCAGGCATGGCTGAGGCCACCTGAGCCCCACTGGCAAGGCGCACCAGTGAGAAGCCCACAGGGGTTTGTGTTAGGCTCCAAGGGGAGAGCCACACTAAGAGAAGCCCAAGGTGGGTGCTGCTAGAGAGACGAGCCTGGAGAGGGCGAGTCCGTGATTACAGAGAGCCAGGAGAGGGCAGAGAGAAGCCCCAGGAGCGGGCGGGT
Source organism: Crocodylus siamensis (assembly GCF_052110815.1). Classification (NCBI taxonomy): domain Eukaryota; kingdom Metazoa; phylum Chordata; order Crocodylia; family Crocodylidae; genus Crocodylus; species Crocodylus siamensis. The sequence goes on from NC_143399.1 coordinate 202,121,394, forward strand.
ACAGAGAGAAGCCCCGGTGAGGGCAAGTATTGAGCGAAGCCCCAGGAGGGGGCATACACTATTGATAGAAACCCCAGGAGGAATGCGGACTGAGAAGGATCCCAGAGGGGCTCCACAGTGGTGGGGACCCCGAAGGGTCAAAGGGGCCAGGTAAGGCTTAAGCCACCTGAACCCAGCTGGGAAGAGTACTGTCAGTAAGCCCGAGAGGGCTAATGGATAGAGGGGCGCCAATTGCGTGACAAGCCCAGGGGCACCAGAGAAGGGGTGCCAGTTGCGTGACAAGCCCGGGGGTGCCAGAGAAGGGGCGCTGGTTGCGTGACAAGCCTGGGGGTGCCAGAGAAGGGGCGCCAGGTGCATGACAAGCCCAGGGGCGCTGGGCAGGGCACAGAAAAGAAAAGGACCTGATAACATCCGGAAGAGCTGCGAGGCTTGGGGCATGCTAAAGGGGAAGTAGGAGGCACGCATCGCCCATAAGGCTGGGGTGCACCGAGTCACCCCATACAGAATGGGGATAGTTTCAGCATAACACCGTGTACAAGGGGATCAAAGGCAGCCTCCCATAGAAACTTATATACACCAACAAGACGTGGCAGGCGAGAAAAGAGGGTGCTGGATCGCCTACTTGACACGGTAGGGGGCACTAGAGGGATCACGGCTGCTCCTAGGCCCCACTCCGTGACAGGGAGGAACCCACTTTTTATTAAAAAAAGTAATAATTTTTTTTCCTTGAAAAGCCCAAACCTTTCATTTCAGTTTTTGTTAACCAAAACCTGAAGGTACTTGTGTTTAAACAAAAATTATGCCATTTTTTAAATTGACAAATGCAAGATGATGTGTCAGGCTGTCTTCAACAAGTCTTCCTCTCAACAACAACAACAACAACAACAACAACAACAACAACAACAAATAAGGAAAACTGCTACAAAAAATGAAAGAAGTTGAACATTTTCCCTCGGAAAAGTCATCGTTCATAACCAACTCTGGTTACCTTAGGGTGGTGTTACAGGTTACCTTTAACTCATCACAAAGGCACTTAAAACAGGAGCATTCACCTCTTAAAGGGCATGATCCCATGCAAAAGGGACCCTCTAAAACTTTTAAACATAAGCCAACTGAGGTGTGGGTTATCTTTGACCTGTATTGCCCCGGTCCTTCTAGGGTATCGCTAGGCAGCACTGGGGAGATAAAATACTTCCTGCCCAGTCCTCCAGCATCCCAGGATGCACAGCTCCCAGCTCCATTACCCATTTCCATCCTCCAAACCTCTGCTCCTTCCCCTGCCCTCTCTGCTTGGAGACCAGCTGCTCTGGGCAGCTCAATGAAGCCAGGGAGACCATGGTAGCACCCCCAGCAGCTCCACTCTCAGTGACCTGATCCAGTGATTCTCAACCGGGGCTGCCTTGAGACCCTTTCAAGGGTACCACCCAATGCTAACCCTGTTAGGTTTAGAAACATGATCTACAAGACAAACCCAGAGATTTCACATACGACCCCAGCACGTTAAGAGCGTGCTGCTCCATTGGGATCTGAGTGCTTTGCAACAGAAGAATTGCTCGATTGTTTTGCTATAGTATAAAAAGGAGTGAAAACTAAGAGCTGGCATTGGCCAAGGGGTGTCTCGAGTCTATCAAGGGGTGCTTAAGTCTGTTGAAGGGTGCCTCAAGTAGCACCATGTCTAGGGTATTTAAGTGCATCCAGTTTGCTGGAGCTAGAGGTGCTGGGGGAGACAAAGACCTGCTGGAAAGGCATGGCCGGGTACTGTGAAAGGCAGACAGAAAGCACCTATAAAAGCCATGCTTAGCTCTTATGTGGCATTTGTCACCCATGTATTTCAAAAGCACTTTGCAAAGGAGGCTCAAAATCAGCTCTCACGCTGAGAAACAGGCAAAGAAGCCTCCCAACACCGCACAGGAGCTAGCAGCAGACCTGGGGCCAGAACTCAGCTCTAACGAGCTAGATAACACTATGTCTTGCCGCTCGGGCCCTGTCACCACCTGAACAACACTGAGGATGCGATGATGGCTTTTTCCCTGGTTATTTCAGTGCTGGTTAAAGGGGCCCTAGAGAAAAAAGCATTCTCCTCTCTGAGACTCCCTGCTCCTTTCACCTTCCTCTTCTCCACCTCCAAGCTTTATGCCACCTCCCCGCTCCTATCCCTGGCCTTGCTCCCGTCCATGCCTCTGCTTGCCAGCCCTCCACTGGCAAGTCATCGTTATGCAGGTCTGAAACAGCATCCAGCCTGAATCTGGGACTGCTCTGAAACTGCTCAGACTTGGTGACACCAAGATTTAAACTGTTTTAAAGGTAACCTGTAACAGCACCCTAGTTTTCTCCTGGATGGGTACGATTATCTACCCCCCGAATGGCTGCTGGGTGAAGAGGATATAAACCCTGATATTATTAGGAGTCTAATTCTTCCCTCCTCCTTTCTGCCCAGCCTTTCACAGCACCTAACAAAGTGAACTTGGATTCACAACCGCTTGTGCTGTCTCCATGTATTTTATTTAGTCAGTCTATAAAAGTGCATGTCTATCCTGCCTTTGGACTGACTTCAGCTAACTACCTCTCACTATTAGGCTGGATATATCATAGGTTTTGCACTCACTTCAGGAGCCTGCTTATATTTCCATGCTGACATTAGAAGAAATGTATTAGGGCAAAGTGCATGGCTCATCTAAAGCCAATATATTGGACTCTCTCTTCCCCTGGTCTCCACCGAGCCCACAGCTTCGTGCATGCCTGGTTCTGTGCAGCCCTGTGGCTCTCGATCAAGTCAGCCTTGCTCCACCTTCTCCCTGCCATGCTTAATCTTTGAAGTATACTGCAAGATATATTTATAGTAATCTTCACAAATATATTTATCATATGCACTTGTATAAATACAAGCAGAAGAAGTATATCGGAGGCTAGAAGATGCGTACCATACACCTTAGACTGAAGCCTGTGGACCTGGGGGAGCAGAACAGTGACTATTTTTTTTTGTTCTGCACCTAGTACGGGGGGCCTAGCCCAGGCCTAGGGTACCTAGGCCAAAAGTCTTTCTGAGCCTACCCGCCACTGAATTACTGTGTCTAAAGGCAGGCGTGTTTTTGTAGCCAGCAGCACACAAGGGAGTGATGGGCTGGCATCATATCTAGCTGCTGTGGAGTCCCCAGTCTGAAAGACCAGGTACCCACTGACAGCTCAGTCAACTGGGGGTAGCCTTTGGCACAAGTAAAATGCTAAACCCCTGGCTGCAGAGCATCAAAAAATGCCTCAACAACTCTACTAGCCCTTAGGGTTCCCCTAGATGTTACTTCAGCAACAAATACTCAGAATTAATGTCCTGTTCATCACCACTAAATTACCGGACCTACAGGCTGCAAGTACCGGACTCTACCGTGGAGAACCATCGTCATAAGCAGTGACATTGGTCCATCAAAAGGTTTTTCGTCCACCCCCGCCCCTCTGCTAATAGATGGTTGCTCCTGACAGCGCGATCCGGTACGCCATCCTGCATAACTCCTCCCAGCTCCCAATGCACAGAATCGAAAAAAGATGCTTCGCTGTTTAGCCAAATCTGGATCTGTGAAGAACATGGAGCGATCACGGCCAGTTGGAGACAGGATGTGCATGGCCTGAAAACAGACAGTGGCTTCATTGCCACTAGGCATGACAGCCCCTTTTAGCATCCTCCCCAGAGCACCTCAGCCACCCTTGACTGCCACAACATCCCTGCTACTCGGCACCTGCCTGCCTGGATGCAGGAAATGCCCCGAGGCCTGCCGTACCGCCGCTGGTCCTGCTCGCCTCACAAGTCCCTGGAACATTTGGAAGCTGCCGTGCTTTAAAGGCTTGTGCCTTTCAACATTTCTTTCCCCTCCCTGCGTTGGGTTGGGCTGTCATTGCACTGGCTACAGAAGAAGAAAGCTACCCTGTGAGTGAACGCTTGGTCTTCAATATTGCTGCAGGGTATGTGGATTCTGCGCCCCCACCTGCCCCCAGAGATGCCCTTCCTGGGCTACAGTCTTCCGGGCAAGCTCAAACCCCAATGTTCCCAGATGGATTCGGCCCCCGCCCTGTATCTCAACACTAGGCTCGTGCTCACATTTCAGTCCTTGAGCTTCTTCCTAATGAAGCAACCCCTTCCAGCCCAGCTGGGAGCACTCAGCTGAGTATCACGCTGCTTCCACCTGCTCTGCGCTCAATTCCTTGCTCAGTACATGCCCCACTTCTACTGCAAGGCCAAGGTCCCAGGCGGCTGCTCGAGTCCACCCATGCCTTGACCTTCACCAGCTTCCAGGATGCCCGACCAGACTGAGTTCTTCCTGTTTCTGTAACTTGGCAGGACTTCAAAATAAAACCCGGGGGCTAACGCAGCCCCAATGTTAGACCAATTGCTATCACAACTGTCAGTGTGACAGGAAAGGAAGACTGAGCGCTACACCAGGACTCTAACGTTTGAGTTTAATTTTCTTCCCTGCCACAGACTTCCTGTGTGACCCTGGGCAAATCCCTTAGACTCCCTAAACCTCTATTTTACCATCTTCAGAATGGACCCAACAACACCGCAGGGAGGGGTGGGGAGGACAAAAGCCATTTAGAGGTGGGAAATGCTTGCTGAAAGGATTAGAGCTAGATCTCTCTCTCTCTGATGGGGAAATGAAGACAGATGACTGCTGAACAGCGGGATTTGGGTTCTTTTCCATCACAGAGAAAATGAATACTTTAGCTCGTTCTAAAGTAAGCTGAAGTCAAACATGGTATAAATAAAACACCTCAGGGGCAAAGATAAACCTTTCAGGATACCCTGAGTATGTAACAGTGCTTCAAACCCCAGTGAAGTCCCTGGGAAAACTCCCATTGACTTCAGTGGGTCTTTTGCAGGAGCCCCTAATCAACCCCCGCCTTCCAGAGAATACTTTGAGAACCACCTCCTTCCTGTCGTGCTGGGTGCGTCTACACGTGTGCATCTACTGCACGGAAACCAAAAGTACTGCGCAGTACCGGTGCGCGTCTACACATGCTTGCCCATACTGCACAGTCAATATGGTGAGTCAGGATACCTGCATCATGCACGTGTAAGCGATTTACTGGACAGTAACGCTGAGTATATGGACAGACTTCGGACTAATTTTAGTCCCAAATCAGTCCACACACAGTGTTAATGCACTTTAATGCCTCATGTGCAGACACCAGCTCACTCCCGCTTAATGTGCAGTAACTTTAAGCCGGTGTAAATGCACATGTAGATATACCCACTGAGGAGTTTCTGCCTAGGCAATTGTGATTATGCAGGACAGGCAAGGAGGGGCCTGGCTTGTAACACTCTACCTGAAAGGACCTGAACAGGTTCACTGGTTATTTTTTAACTGATTGTATCCCCAGGCTTGCATTCTCCAGATGCTCTCATCCATCAGGTTAGACATTGCACTGCTTATTAAATACCAGCAAAGCCATCTGAGTCATCTCCGTGGGTGATCAATCAAAGCCCTGCTAGTGTACAAAGAAATCCACTGCTTTAGCAGCAAAGACTCAGCACCCCGCTGGTTAAGCAGCTTCTTTTCTTATGAACATGTTCACCGCCCCCCACATGTTGACCTGTCCTGAGCTGCCAGGCAGTTTCTGTATTGATTTTGGAGCTTCTCGGCCTCTTGAAGGCTCAGATCAAGCGGCGTATCTCCCCCAAGGCTCTAATGGCTACTAGACCAAAAATCAGAGAAATCAGAGAGAAATCAGAGAGAAGTAGGGCTGGCTGAACATAAGATCTTCTTTTCATATGCAAGCTATATAATACCAATACACTGTTCCTTATCTTTCCTCAGACAGCGTGCGAGTGTGGGTGGAGAGAGAGAGGGACTCGCACGCAGCTTTGGAGCTAATCAGGCATTTTCCGTTTGACTAAAAATAACTTTTGGATCAAGTGGAAAGTTTTGCGGTGGGAAAAACTCCCGTGTTGTTTAAACCTTTTCCCTTTCTAAAAGCCCAAACCAGTATTTTTTAGTTGTTGGCCACCAAAAAAGGGCAGGAAGAGGAAGTGGCAATGGCAGCGGCTGTTACAAGAAGGCTGAAAAACCAACTCCTGGTGCTGGGCAATAACTAGCGAGGAGTCCATGGGTCTAAAATTAAGCTGGCTCTTAAGAGATTGATTCCCAGAGGTGCTACGACTGCAGCAAGCTTTGCAGCCACATGCACCCAGCCTGACGGCCGGCCACTTGTGCTCCTCCCTCTGCTCCAGGAAAGTGGCTGCGCCCGTGGGATAGGGCTCAGCTCTCCCCTGTCCTTTAAAAATCCACCAGTGAGAGCTTTCTTTGAATATGGACAACAGTGATGGCTTAACCACATTTACCAGTCTCTGTCACAAGAACGGCACTTGACTAGGGTCAAAAATCAAATGTCAAAAATGATGATTTGCACTTGAAGTCGTAAGATTGCCTTTTACTTTTTGAGCCTTCCAGCCTTTCCTCCAGAAGCACAACAGATCACAGACACCTGTTTTTCCTCCTTCCAGAAAAAAGCCAAGAATCGCATGCACCTCTTGACTCCAGGATTGGAGATATTCAGGAGAAATAACAAACCCAGCCAAGATTAGAAAACTCTCCAAAAAAAAAAAAATTAAAAAATCAGGAGAGTTGCTAATCCCAGCATCGTGATGCCGCCAGATGTGTTGTTCTTGACAGAAGCAACACTTCGTTAACCATCTTAGGCTCGGAGGAGGAAGCTGTGTGAATAATGAGGAAGTATCAGCTTCCTCTGAAATCTCCCAAAGCAGCGCCTCTGGCAACCTGCAGCGATCTCGCTGCCCCCTTTCTTTTCACAACCACCCAGGAAGTGGGCTGGCTTGCCAAAAACAAACCAAGAGCTCCCAGGGCCAGCGCTAGTATTGCACACCAGCTGCAAACTTCATCACCGGGGCTGCATAACCAGTAGGCATGAACAAACCATCGCAGCAGCTGGTACGCTGTAAGGGTGACGTTCATGTCAGCGCACCCGCTAAGCAATTAACCCTCTGACCCGGAGCTAATATTACCTTCAAAAGCCTTCCAGTTAGCAGAATTTGACGGTTTAATAGCAGAATCAGTACTTGACAGGCCAGCTTCTGATTTCAGTTATGCCCATTTATATTCACAGTAACTCTGTTAAAGTCAAGGGGGGTTACTATGGGACAAGGGACGTTTCCCCCAAAGGTAAGCTAAGGTGTGGATGAGCTATCCTTCTGTCAAATGCGGGGATTCAGCGTACGTGCATCTCTATGACTTCTCTCTGGCCCAAGGGATGCACTGAGGCCGATTACAAGCTCCCTTTGGGTGGAGGACGTCTCTGCCCTCTGCCTCCATACTGAATTAACACCCGCAGGAGGTGACAGGAGACGAACGGCGCGCCGCCTGGCACAATGCAGGGCCACAAAGGGTTTGAAAATTGCGGGGCGGGGGTCATCCTTTCAGATGGAGCCGTGCTGAACAAAGAGAAAATTGCCACCCAGAGCAAGCCCGTCTTTGCCAGGCTGAACACTGATGAGATTGTAACACAGCCTTTCAAAACTGATCGGGTAGGCAGATGCAAAAATCACTGAACAAAAACGGGTTAGAGAGAGAAAGACTTCATGCTTCAGAGGAGCAGCCATGGGCAGGAAATAGGAGGAACGCTGGAAGATGCTGGTCCAAACCTGAGCACCACTAAGGGATGAAGAAACCGAGGCAGGAAATACATACAGGTGGCTCTGACGGCTTGGCTAATTCTTTCCTAGCCAAATTAAAGAGAGATTGGGTTTGGGGACCCTTACTGAGTACATCCATCTGTCTGCTTCCCCTATCCTGTGTCCTCTGAGAGGGAGGACTGCAAATCCACGCGAGTCTATCAGGTGGGAGCTCAGAGAAAGAGCTGCTCAGCGCCAGCACTGGACGCCACCTTCATCCCAAGAAAGGGTCCCACATGCATGCAGGAAGCCCCTCGGCTCAAAACAGGGGCAGGATTTAGTCCCACAAGCTGCCCACACCCTCTCCCATGGGCTTCAGAGGGGATCATGTTAGACAGGTGCTGCAGGGGCAACTCTCTTTCACAACGGTGGTCTGTTCACTGCCAGCAGCTGGCCACATCTGACACCCAGGGGTCAAGGTGGGAGCGATTCCTATAACTGAATCACGTGTCCTATCATAAGCCACCACGCGTGCCAGCGTAGCAATGCCTAAATAACACGCCATCATGCAAGGAAGCTCTTGGAGTCTGGGAGCCTTTATCCCCCTCCTTCCATACCCAGGTAGACAGGGCAGCGGTGAAGCGAGAGGCGAGGGGAATGGTGCTGGAGCTAGCCAGAGGTCGCCCGGAGCAGTGTGTGGCAATTACACTCAAGAGCTGCCGCTTCTCCCAATTTAATCACAAGCCTTGCACTGTTATCAGGGGTTTCCCTCCCTGCTCCAGCTTCTGGGGAGGCAAATGATGATAGGAGACGCTCGGCTTCAATAGCTTCTTTTCTTTAAGCACACCTCGAGCCTTTTTATTTGCAGAGGACAGGTGGAGAGAACGAGCCCAGTGCACCTCAAGTGCTTGAAAACTAGGAGGCCAAGAAGAAGAATCCCTAATTTATCACAACTTTATCCCAAACTCATTATTGGACACAATTGGGCATGCACTTTGCTGGGGTTATTGGACCCCCGCAGTCTTTCCTGCCCGGAGTGGGGAGGCTGCACCCAATGATCTCACGAGGTCTGTGAATCTGTGAATTTTTATAGTGTGCTTTTTGCTTGAGATAGCCAAAATGATCATCTTGCCTATACCATTATATGTAATATAGAGATACATCATGTAAACTATGCACCTACACAGCACTCTCTCCCCCATGCCTGCACACGCACTCGTACAAGATGGCCCAGGACCCAGCACCACACCTCAAGTTCACAGCTCAGACCGGTTCATAAGCCAGAACAATAAAACAGGCTCGACAAGAAAACAGCCAAACCCCACTGGTCTCATTATTGTGACAAAGAGCAGATCCCGCCAACAGGAAAACTTCCCCTGCGGCAATCGCCCATGCGGCTTCCATATAAAATGCCTGTATTTTCAAAGGCGGACGCCATGGGCATCGCAGCCGCTCCACCCTGCTGAGCCCGAGCTCCTAAAATAGCCTCAGCTGTCGGGCTCCATCTCTCCTCAGAGCCATTTGCAGAAACGCGAGCCGAGGGTGGGGGGTTGCAGCTTGAATTGGCACCGGCAGGGAACAGAGAGAAGCCCAAGGGTAGGGAAAAGAAATTACCAAAGAGAAAAGCAAGGCTGAGTTTATGAAATAACGTGAAATGCAAGACAAAAAAACAAAATCAGGCCTTCCCGGCACTCCAGCCACAGGCCCATCCTCCTGCCAGACTGACAGCTAATGGTACCGGTGGTCCCTCAGACCCCAATAATGTCCACGATCTCCTGTGCAGGATCTTCCATCAGACTAGTCAAGTGAGTCCAAGCAAACGCTGCTCCCCAGGGGCAGTTTCTCCCTCGACTTCCAGCCCCGCACCGCTTGCCTCCAATGCAAAGCCACGGACCCTGCAACGACCCCTCGCTTGCCTCCCTCGACCGTGAGCGCAGCCCCCCTGCTCCCCCAGACCTGGCCGCTCCCCTGCTGCCCACCTACCTGGTGTCTTGTCAGAGTCGGAGGAGGCAAGCGGCTCTCATCGGGGTGAGGGAAAGCAGATACCTACTGAGGTGACACGAGGGGGAAGGGGGAAAAGGGGAGAGGGGGGCATGGGGAGACCTTGGGGGGCTGGTTTCCGCCCCTTTCCCCTCCAATAAATAAAACAGAAACCCCAGCGATGGTGGGGACGTGCAGCGGGAGGTCCCCTAGTCCCCCTGCAGCAGCTGCACTGCTTGGGGCTCGGGCTGGTACACCCCCCTCCTCTCGGATGCCCTCCTCCACTCAAATTGCTGACGTGCTTTGCTCTCCCCTCTGCCTCCCAGCTCCAAAATAGCCCAGGGAGTCATTTACTGGTGAGATTAAATTTCATCTGGTGGAGAGGCGAAAGGGCATAAAATTTTAGGGGACTCTCCAGGACAACCCCATGGGGTGGAGAGCAAAATCATCAGTGGGGGGGGAGTAGTGCGGTGTGCTTGCACGCCTGCGTGAGAAGGGGGAACAGGCTATAGTGATGGGAAGAGGTCGGGACAGCTTGGAAACATGTACACAGGAGCCAAGAGATAAGTGATTATCGGGGACAAGGGAAGAGGCAGTTGGCAAAGTCTGTCAGAGGTGCACACATCTCCGCAGGAGAAACCAGGGAGACTCTCTACCACTCCAGATCTATGACAGATTTACAGACAAAGTGGTCCACTCGACATCCAGCTTCTCAAGGCAAAGGCATTTGTGGGGCCACCTGGGAAAAGGAGCAAATGAGCAATAATGACCACCCCGGTCACCATTTTTCACCGAAAATTGCAGTGCGATTCTGTTTTAAAAAGAGACTGCCAGTTTGGTTGCAGGGGCTGCTGGCCTAGCCGCTTTGTCTCAGGGGCTTCAGGTCATATCACATAAAATCATTCGTTTTCCAAACTACCGCTTCCTCGCGTGCAGCCCACAATCCAAGCACGCGTCCCAGCGCACGCGGGAGTGGTGGCGAAAGCCCTGCGGTGGGCACGCAGTGATTAATTCAGCTGATGATGCACGAGCCAGAATAGATTCGAGCTCATTCACCCACAGCTCCATTTGCTTGGCTGGGCTCCTTGGAGCGAACAGCAAGAAATGCTTATTTTTAGCATTCAGGAGAGTAGATAACCCAGTGAATACACACTGAGGGCAGGGTGGGAAAGTAAGATACTCTGACTCAACCATAAGCATTTCTTGGAGCCAAATGGCATGTTTGAACAGTACCCAAGAATTAGACCTTTTAGGCTCTCACCTGGCCTGAGATCTGTGAAACCAGAAACAACTGCTTTGAGTTATAGTTAAACTAAGCAACCGGCATGAAACGATGACCTTTATGGCAGGAGTGCTTGGGTGGTTCTGTTCAACAAATTCATTTTCTTGGCCTGAAAGTAGGGTCTGGTCTTCAAAAGGAAGCGGATTTTCAAGGTTATCGACGTATCTCTTTTTTGGCGGAGCTGATGCAAACAGTAGGGTAGTTTGCCGTCTGCCTTAACTTCACCAACTAGTGTCAAATTATTTTTTAGGGACCAGGCATTGCTGTCTGAGCTGAGGTTTCCAAAAGAGAGGATGCTGTTTGTGACCACCTTTGTTCCAAGACTGGGAGAGCGTGAAGTGCGCCATCGACTAGCTATAATCGCATCATTTCCCAAGACACCAGCCAGCTTCCCACGCTATAGAATATGCCAATGAAAAGGAGCAAAATTGACATTGTAACTGAGTGATTAATATTTTCCCCACAATGGGGTCTAGTAGACACCAAGACAGGAGACAGGGATTTGGGATTTCTTCTCATCTCTGCCACTGACACCTTTTTTGGCTTTGGAAACATCACACACCTGCTTTGCACTTCAGTGTCCCCATCTCTAAGATGATGTTAATGATATTTACCCCTGCTTCTAAGTTGCTTTGAGCTCTATGGTTGAAAAGAAGTGTCATAGAAACCCTACGATTTTACTGCCATCACATGAAGGGTCCTCCTGTGGATTCAAACTGTTCAGATAGAGTTGTCCAGAAATTCTTCTTTATCTCATTTTTAAGGTAAAAATTGTGCTTTAAGAGGATGCTTTTCAGGAGGAAAGCTAATTTCCATCTGCCTTAGGAGACAGCCTCACCCTAATAAAGTCAACAGAAGATCTCAGATCTTTTGGGACTTTAGATGGTGGATGAATAGTGGTTCTTTTATACCTACCCCATTTATCATTTGCTTTTCACAAATGTTTGTACAAGGAAAGCTCTGGTTTGAAAAGTGAAGTGTGTTGAATCACCAAACAAATGGGATTAAAACCAAACCCTTTATGAATGAAACCCACAAGGAGTTTAAAAAGGACCAGGTCATTCAAAAAAGACCAGCAGGCCAAAGTGACCAACCCTTGCAAACACTGGATAACACACACTCCTGCCCAGATTTTCAAATGGAAAACAAATTAAGAGAAATGGCCATTTCATCACTGGACATTCATGAAAAGTCTTCAAACAGATTGTTCTTAATGAGTTCTTCAGCTTGTCCATCCTCCTGTTGGGAAGTAGCTGTAACAAGATTCATATGCTTCATAAGACCTTTGCCTTGGCCAGTCTTTAGAGGCAGTATGGAACAGAAATTGCATGGATGGTCTTGGCCAACCATCTCCCTTTGGCTTTGGACAAGCTCTTTGTGTTGACGGCTGTTGGCCATCTTGAAGAAAGCAGTCTTTGACTAGGCCATCATCTGGAGGATGAAGAGTTGGAAGCAGTGGCTCTGGAGTGGCTTTGTACCTTTTTATACAGGACCACCTGACTGATGACTTTGGGCAGTTGCCTATTAGCCAAAAGGATCTCCATAGGGTCTGGCTCTACACCATGTTCAATGCATCTAGGTCAGAGTCTCAACTGCTGCAAATCAGCACTGCTCCATTTAATGCACGATCACACCAGTTGAGAACTTCACCCAATACGAAGTATTAAAAATGCATTGTCCAGCTATGGTGATCATGGAGGCATGCATTGCATATTGTACTTGTGACAATCTGCATATCCCTTGCTCCTTCATCTGATCTTGGAGCACTCTTTCAGGCTTCTGTACATTCATTCTCAACATACCTGACGTACAAATTATATTATCATGTTAAAAAGATGCTGCAGGGATGACTCCCTTTCACAAAGGTGGTCTATTACTAACTGTTTCGAAAATCTGAGTAGCTGAAGCAGTCCAAAAGCTGGCTAGATCTGTAACTTAAAATCATTGTTCGACAGTCTGACCCATTTCTGCTGTGATGGTTTCAAATATCCTCCAAGTGCCTTGCTCACTCAGACTCCCTGCCTTCTCTCTCACCTGAGATGTGGTCCTTTTATACTCATTAGGCTTAACACGGAGAAGAAGATGGAAAAGCGGCAGGGTTCACACAACATTCCCAAACACAACGCGCAATTGTATTTTTAGTCTGAAGAAGCCAGATGATGGGATCAGGATCTATTCATCACTCCACTGGAAGGAGATTGTCACAGATCTTTTTTTCCTTTTCCTCACAACGGAGGATAGAAAGTAAAGGAGAACGTGCTACTTGACTGCAAAGGCAAATGGGACGCAGCCAGACCAGATGTTGTAACCCCACCCGGCATTTGATCTGGACACTGAAGTGACCCGGGGCCACGTCAGAAAAAGGGTCTAGGGCCATTTTATGACCTCAGAAGAGATCAGGACCTCAGTTTTTACATCTCATCCATAAGAAAGCTCAGCACAATGCCTCTCGGCACAGGGACTCAGACAAGAGTCCTGCCTGCTGAATGCAGCTGTATGCAGCAGTTGCAGAAGACAGCTCACTACAGGCTTCCTTCCACCTGTTTGGAGAAGGCCCGTATTGTTTTAAAGAGTCATAAGGTCCAACGTTGCATTCAGAAGTCTGGGACTTGAGAAATGACCTTGCTATCATGGTATTTTCTTGAACACTTCATAGCTATTATTGGACAGCAGGCTGTGCACCAGATTTGGACCTGACCGGCCCCAGCAAATAGGTATCAATTTGACACCTCCATAGCAGCGTTACTCCCCATCGGTTCTGCTCAGAGAACAACTGCACCTCTCCCCCAGGCGGTTAGCAGTCAACGGTGTTTAATTCATGCCCTCTGTAAAGCGAATGGTATACTCCATGTTAATCTCCAGGGCCTTTTTTTTTTCTTTTCTGAGTGACAGAGGCAAAAGCTGTACTGATCTTCTATTATAAACGGTGAGTAACCTTATCAGATGTTTAGCCATGGCATTATGCAGACGGCCATATTAAAAGGGGAAAAGGACATTGTATTTGATAGGTACTTTTGATTTATGCAAAAGCAGTCACCTACGGAAGAAAAAAAGCTGTGCAAAACCCCTGAAAGCTAGACAAAACTTCCCAAAGCAATACAAAACTTGCCTACATTTTGACTTCCATCATAAAATTGCAACCCAGGGTTTGTCCAAAGTTTACACAAGACTCTGTTCAGGGCTCCAGTATCTCCCAAGATTTTTGAAGTCACCTTAAAAATCAATCTGTTGTCTCATGTCTAAACCAGGTAAATTTGGAGTTTCTCACACGTTTGATAGGAAAGGAGATAAAACCCAAAGACTTTGATGAGTCCTTTGGAGTCTATTGAGGCATTCGCATTTTGAGGCTTGTCCCAAACTGAAGCTGGGAGCAAAACTCTGCGACTCCAGTGAGGTCGACAACTGAGGAAACTTTTCTACAACCCCCTGCTAAGTAAAGCCAACCCCACGTGGCTGTGGTATGTGAGACCAACAGAGATGCAGCGAGTGGCAGCTCCTCGCTCACAAAGCACGGATTCTCCTCGGCTTAAGTGAAACAACAACGTCTTTCATTTCAACACTGCTTTCTTCAGCTCGTGCTCGGCATTTTACATGCCGTGCTTCCCTTGTAATGTATATATTGTAATGAGCCAACTGTATGCTCTAGGATTACAGAGTAATGACAGGTTTATTTTTACCAGAGTCATGATTAGCAGCCCAGCAACTTCGCTGGCTATGATTACTAGACCAACCGGGGACTGTAACTTCTCTGAACAACACGGTGAAATCCAAGAAGAACCTGCCCGGTGTAGTCAGAGATGCTCAGTTTGGAGCTCCTCTTTGTTCCTGTAACGCCCGTCATGGTCAGCACCCTTTATTTCACCCTGCCTGATGAAATCCTGGTAGCCTTTTCCCTTGGATGTGCACTCCCACACAACTTGGAGATTTCTGCAACGTGCTCCACAAGGTCGGATGCTTTGGAGTGGTCCTTCGGCAGGTAAGAGCCTGCTGGTCCTGGCTAGCCGGGGGGAGCACGCTATGAAAACTCAGCAACTCCCGTGGCTGGCATTTAGCAGCTTAGTGGAGTTCAGGCTGTTGATGCTGATCTAGATGCCCCTGTGTGATCAGCTGAGACCCCATCTCCATCCAGGGTATCATTATCAGTGGCAATTGAATCAGCCAAGGTGGTAGCACCAGATGCCAATGTCTCCATCCAGGGTATCACTATCAGTGGTGACTGAATCAGCCAAAGTGGTGGCACCAAATGCAAATGTCCCGGGGACTCGCACACGTTCAGGGGAGGCCCTAAAGCTTTGAAATTTGTTTCCTTTATCAGTCAAACAAAATCCCCATCTGTTGCAATTCACTGCATGCTATAGGTAACGTTCCTTTCCGTGACCTTTGTCACAAAAAGGTCACAAAAAACATGCTCTTTAGCTAATGCACGCATTAAAATAGCCCAATGAACATTTTTCTAGTATCTCACAATGGAAGTACTAGATTTAACATGCATTAATTAAAGCGCATTAATGAATGTATAGACACAGCCACTGATTTTAAGACAGACAGATGGGATCAACAGCAACAACATCAACTCCATCACTCACCTGCTCGCAGCTGTTTAAGGACCTTGACTATATCTGAGACGAATATGTATTCTAGGGGATGGGACAAATTATCCTTTAACGCAGGTGCTGAAAACTCTCTGGCGAGACATACCAAATGTGACACTCGTAATCAACAATTAGCTTAAAGACTTCTGGCCCTGAGTAGAGCGCTATAAGAAATTGGCCACTTAAGAACCCGGCCCTATTAGACAGGCAGGGTTATATTTTTAACAGGGATTGGTAGCAAGGACTCGTGTCCCGTTGTTTGGATAGCAGTTGGGTAGCTTGCAGCCGAGAGGTACTTTGATGGGATTAAAAAGGAACCAAATTGTTTAACTCCCGCCAGCTTTTCTGTTGCTATATCTGCAAGGTCAGAGAAGTGTGATCATGAGAGATGCCTATCGATTATCTGCAACCAATTTGTGAAAAGACTTGGACTTGTCCTCCAAGCGGAGGGATGCTGCTGGGGTCTGGCATCAGGAAAGTTTTCAGAGCAAACTCTAGGACAGCCAACGCTTCGGCTAAGAGATGTTTGATCTTTGCAGAGGCAACAGAGCCAAATCTGGGACTAGGTACTGTGCATACACCTATACTCAGATAACAATAATTAAAAAGTTCCCCCTCTGCTAAGATCAAAGAGTATTATACACTTTTGAAGGCACATTCACCTCCTATTTTCCATTACAGGATGTAATATTCCTTCTAAGCTTTGTTCCCAAGACAG
This sequence comes from Crocodylus siamensis, assembly GCF_052110815.1. Lineage (NCBI taxonomy): Eukaryota > Metazoa > Chordata > Crocodylia > Crocodylidae > Crocodylus > Crocodylus siamensis. Next base: position 202,137,581 of record NC_143399.1, read on the forward strand.
ACCAGGTTACAGTAAGTTGACTTACTAGGAGAAATGTTTTCTCTGGAGATTTTCACATCCAGCCATCTCAGGAAAGTTGTCTACTATATTGTGTGGTCGCTTCTTTGATGAGGACTGTATCACGAAGGGGTTTGTGCTCATGAAGATGTAAGGCACGAGTCAAATTTATCACTTCTTCAGGATTCCTTTTCTTCAAAAGATTTTTTTTTCACATTATCGGATATAACCAATGGGTGAATAGAAAAGACCAGCATAGCGGAGTGGTCAGATATAGATATCATTCTCCTTTTTAAAAAAAATGTGATTTTGTTAGAAGGTCTGATCCTCAGAAATCCTTCCACTGCTAAGAGCTCCCACTTTCTTCTCAAAAGGCACTGTCACCCTGAATATTACTCCATGTATTGTTCTCTTCCATCTAAAAGATTTGCCCTAAAAGCAGCTTCATCTCTTTGAATACTCGTGTCTCTTTGAAAAGATTTACATTCTTGAGAAAAGTCACAAATTATATTTTCAATAGAGATTTCGCCTCGGGAGGCACAATGACCTCACTGAGGGTTTGCATTGCTGAGCATCAGAAATGTGATAGCTACTATCATGCTAACCATCACAAACAGTATCTTGTATTGCAAGATTAATATTTACAGTGTTATGCAGGTGATGCTTGACCCTGACCTAAGCTACCACCATTTCTATGACAACCAATAGCTGTTCTTGGCCATAAAGCAGAAACCAGCAACAATCTCAGCCTGCATGTAAAGTATCCCGATGTATCTTTACGCCACGCTGGGAGCATCTCCATGGGCAATTCATTCAAAGCAATAAACTCCGGTGCAATATGCACTGGAGTTTATTGCTCCCAGGCACTACATGTGCATGGGTGCCCAGGACCTCAGCATGTTGAGTGGGGTTCAAACAGCCCCAGTTGGCAAGGGGATGGGGGGTCAACCTGCCAGCCTGGGGGCTGCTCCCAGCTGGCTCAATGTGCTGCAGAGGGGCTGGCTGGGGCATGAGGGTGCTCCCATGTGGGTCCAGCCAGCAGGCAGCCCTCATGCCCCAGCCAGCCCTGTCAGTGTCGACACATGCATTGCTGCTCAGTAAATAACCCCACTCGCATTTACATGTGCTATCCCATGGTGGAGTTCATTAGTTTATTGAACTAATGCTGCACATGTAGATGCAGCAACTTTACTGCGGAGCTAATTAGGCAGCTCTGTAGTAAATGCCTTGTGCAGGCACACCCACTATTAAGCAAGAAAGGGAGGTGATAAAGGAGAAATTAGGAGTGGAAACCTTTACTTACGCACAACATCAATTCTGAGCTGACACTAGAAGGTAAAGGGAAAGAAGCTCATTTACTCTATGGAAGACCTGTTATAACAACGCAGATCAGCAAGGTCCATGAACACATGCCTTGACTTGGACTCCCAAGGGGTCTACTTAGGCAACTTGATGGGATTACTCATGTACTTAAAGTTAGGCATAAATCTCTGCCGCCACTAGGGCTTTAATTGGCAAGAATCATCAACATCGCTAGACACATTGCTTAACTCTCCTTCCAAGTCCCTCTTGGTGACCCACCTCTGCTGCAGATGCCATCTGGCAATGGCTAGACAGGTGGTAACCAGAGACTGCCGCGACTGTGCAGCCATATACTCACGTAAGTGCTCCCTTATCCTCTCCTCTGCTTGTCCCCTCCATCCCTCTCCTGCAGTTTGTCATCGTCTTTGATGTTAATCTCCCTGTGGCAGGGAGAGACTGTTTCCTCTGGTGGTCCAGCACCCTGATGGCGATGCCTGGCTGTGTCATTTAAACAAATAATAACAAGTGCGTTTCTGTCTCATGCAAATAACTCCATATGGCAGGACGCGACCTAGGGGTGCTGTGAACTCCCCTCGCGCCCCCCTACCATGCCAAATTGGTTTCAATGCACCCTCTCTATCTCGCCTGCCATGTCTTTGATGTTGATATAGTAAAGGGGAGGCTGCCTTTCTACCCTCTTTGGCCCTGAGATGTCTCCGTCTGTGCCCTATAGCCTCTGGGGCCATGCGTGGGTCCTACAATCACCCATGCCCTCACAGGTCCTCTGGCTCGTCTTTCTCTGTTGCCCATGCCCTCACGCCTGCACTGGGGCCTCGCCTCGCAATCCCCGCCCGCACTGGGGCCTCACCTCGTGATTGAGGCTCAGGTGGCCGTAGCCATGCCTGACCCCCAGACTCTGCGCCCTCTCCGGCATCAGGAAACCCCACGCTACTGTGGAGCTCCTATGAGGCCTCCTCCAACCCCTACAGCCTCACCCAGTCCTCCGCTAAACAGTAAACACCAACAACCAACACAATAACACAAGCCAGCCGGCTGTAACTCAAACATAAGCCTCCTGGCTAAAGCGTTCTCTCCAACAAGCGTTCTCTAATCCACACCGTATTGCACCCGTAGCTAGTGACTTATACCTCCAGGCCTTTCTCCTTTTTTTCCTTTCAGGGTCAAGCTCTTTTCCTCAGCCTAACCGTGCCCCTTTGACCCAGCTGCCAGTCAGGAGAGGGAGGGAGGGAGAGAGAGAGAGAGCACCCACAGCCTCCTGTCTCTGTTTTATGGTGGTCAGCCCTGCCCCTTCCGGTCAGCTGACCCACCAGGTGCTGGCCCTTAGCTCCTCCTGGTTGCCCCTAACAACCAGCAGCTGAGCCCATACTACTGTTTTCAGTAGCAGGCACCTTAGTGCCCTGCTACACCCCAGTACTACTTTTTTGGGAAGTACTGCTTTTTTTGGGAAGGGGGGTTGCCATTTGGAACCAGAAAAAGGCAAATTACAAACTAAAAATCAAACATCCACAATAACATATTTTAATTTTGTTTAAAAAAATATTTTGTCCTGATTTGTGTGTTTGTGTAGTGTACACGGAGATGATTGCATGATAGCTCAAAAGGAAGTCTTACTCTTATATATTGTGGGAGAGGCAGGGGGTGTAGAGGGGTGTAGGGGTAAGGGTGGGTGCGTATGGGGTTTTTGGGTGTATAAGTGTCTGTGTATGTGAGGTGTGGGTGTGTGTGTGGATGTGTGGGGTGTGGGTAGGTATGCAGGTTTGTGGCAGGGTGCATCTGTGGGGATGTGTGGGGTTTGTGAGGGGGTGTGGGGTGAGTAGAGGGGGAGGGTGGTTGGGTGGGTGTGTCTATGGTAAGGTGTGTGTATGGGACCCCCCTACAAATATGCCCCCTCGTTGCACACAGCCACCTGCCACGAGCAGCACCTGCTGCCACCGCTTCCTTACCTGTGGGCTTAGGGTCAGGTCCATCCCACGAGGTAGGGTGAGAGCACAGTGCACGATGCCTTAGTGGGAGCGAGTGAGATTTGGCCCCATGCGAGCACAGAAGGGGCAGACTGGGGCTGGCCTGGAGACAGTGAATGGGTAGGCACCTGCTCCCAGGTCAGATGAAAGTCACCAGGCAGGCAGGCCAGATCCAGCCCATGGGCCATATTTTGACCACCCCTGGGTTAGACACTCTCCAAGGTCTGAGACAGGGATCGGCAACCCCCAGCATGCATGCCAGAGCATGGCACATGAAGCTATTTTGCTCGACATGCCACAGAGCCCATGCTGCTCCCAGCAGATGTGTGGGAGGCTGCAAGCAACCCAAGCCCTGTGGCTGGCAGCAGCTACCCAGGGCCTGGGACAGCTGCAGGGGCCATGCCAGCTTCTTCCCGATGGTAGGGCTCAGGGGGCTCCTGCTGCACTGTGGGAGGGAGCAGGCAGGCTCAGCTGCACAGGGTGGGTAGGCAGCTGAACTGCTAGAGAAGTGGCTACAGAAGGGGACTAAGCCAGATCTGGCTGGCCATAGCCCCCCAAGCCCTCCCCAGTGCTGCCTCTGTGCTGGGGGCTCCAGTGCTAGGACTCCTCCACCACCATCCACCCGGAGGCATGCATGCATGCATGCGCTACCCCAGCCCTTCGCCTACCCTGTGCCGAGGTGCGTTTTGCAGTTTTCTCCAGAATGGACCTGATGCTGGGGATCCAGAGCCCCAGCACCAGCTCTGTGCTGGTGGCAACTGCATGTGCACCTCAGAGAGGATGGTGGGGGAGTGGCCTGGGGTTGTGCCACCTCAAGCCCCTTCCCCGCTGTCTGCCCAAGGGGTGTGCCTGGCTGGGGCTCTGAAGCCCACAGGAGTGGCACTGGAGGGGGATTGCGGGGGAATGTGGCCACCCCAAAATTTGCCTTAGCCCCCCCCCCATAGCCATCTCTCCAGTGCCGCCTAGGCCACTGCTGCCCACCCCACCCTAAGCCCAGCCCCAGCCCAGCCTCACTGGGAATGTTGTACCTTTGCAGGCTCAGCTGCACGTGGCGGGCAGAGGCACCGAGAGGGGCGGCAGCGGCAGGCTAACATGAATTTGGGGTGGCCATAGCTCCCCCTTAGCACCTCCCCACTAGGCCTGCTGACGGGTGAGCAGGAGTTCATGAGTTGGCTCCCCAGGGAAGCATGGGCTGCAGCAGGCCTGAGGCATGATTGGGTCAGACTTGGTCCTGCAGCCCAGCAGCCTTGCCACATGCATGTGGTTATTTGGTTCTGTGCGTACGCATGTATGTGTGCATGCATGTGTCTGGTACTGTGTGTGTGCACATGCATATGTCTGGTTCTGTGTGTATGCACGTGTGTGGTTCTGTGGGCAGGTGTGCACGCGTGTGCATGTGTCTGTTTCTCTGTGTGTCTGGTTCTGTGTTTGTGCATCTTTGTGTTTGCATGCGTCTGATTTTGTGTGCGTGAGTGCATGTTTGGGTGTGTGTGTCTGGTTCTGGTTGCATTCACATGTGTGCTTGCATGTGCATATACCTGGGTCTGCGTGCATGCACATGCATGCTTGTGCATGTGTGTGTCTGGTGCTGTGTGTGCATCTAGTGCTGTGTGCATCTGGTTCTGTGTGCATGTGTGTCTGGTTCTGTGTGCACATGTGCGCATGCATAATTCTATGTGCTCACATGCATGTATATATTCCGTGTGCATGTGTGCATGCAACTGTGTGGTTCTGCATGTGTGCTTGCATGCGCATGTCTGGTTCTGCATGTGTGCACATGCATCTGGTTTTGTGTGAATACACTTGGTTCTGTGTGTATGTGCATGTATGTCTGGTTCTGTATGCGTTTGTGCATGTGTGTCTGGTTCTGTGTGTGTGCACGTGCGTGATTCTGCGTGCACATGTGCATGCACGTCTGGTTCTGCATCCACATGCACGCTTGTGCATGCGTGCATGTCTGGTTCTGTGTGCATGTGCACGCTCTTGCTTGCATGTGTGTGTGTCTGGGTCTGTGTCCATCTGTGCGTGTCTGTGGGTGCGCATCTGTGTCTGGTTCTGTGCATTCTCTCTGCATGCAGACAGCGAGCCAGACGCACACAGAACAAGACACACGTGTATGCAGATAGGAATGCATGCATGTCTGGGTCTCTTTCTCTCTCCTCTCCTCTTTCTTCTCTCTCCTTTTTCTCTTCTTTCTCTTTTTTCCTCTCTCTCATCACAACATGCTCAACAAAAAAAAGAATGCACAACAACAAAGGTAGCACATGAAGATGTATTTATTGTCACCAGGTTTAGAATTTTTAGAAAACCTGGTTTTTACTGTAAAAAAAAGCAGCAGCATTTATGATTATTAACTATACTCATACGCAGTGTGTCCTGCCATCAACCCCACTGCCCCGGTTTTGATATTCTAGCATGCAAGGTAGGCATTGCAGTTTCTTTGGCACTCCAGCCAAAAACATTGCCTACCCCTGGTCTGAGGGTTGATTTCACTTTGAACCCTTTGGTTTAAATTCTGAGCCACAGAAAGGGCGTGCGCTCTTCTCCCTTGGGAATGACGCTGAAAAATGGGTGCAGAATTTATTTCACTTGCCCCATTTCTCCATTATTTTCAACATGTGCTTGGGCAGTTTCTCTGCTCCGTGCCCCAGCCGGGTGCCCACGGAGGTGTCAGCCACTCAGACAAACTGCTGCTCATTCACACCTCCTCTCTTAAGGGACTCCAACTTTTACCTTCTCATTATTTAGTGCCAGACTCTGGTCTCCCATCACATGCAATCTTCCTGAATTCAATGCAATTACATCGTGAGTTAGAGGATAATTTTGCCCCCAGAAATAAATTCTGCTAAATTAATGTAGGGCCTCTCTCGGTGGAATTAGATGTAAAGGAGATGATGTAAAGGCTACGGTTTGCATTACGTTAGCACCTACAGTCCCCATCATGGATCTGGGTCCTGAGAATACATAATAGAGATCATTCCTGCCCCAACGACCTTTCAAAAAAGACAGCTTATTGCATGAGCTTTTGGCCCTGTGAGCCTTTGAATTTAACGGTGTTTTTCCTATGAATGTTTTAAAGTATCAGAGGCATTCAAGAGGAAATGTTTAAAGGCAGGAGCCCAGGGGTCAGGTTCTTCGCAGCTAGCTTGATCCTCCAAGCGAGCAGTAGCTGCTGCTGTCCATTTCTTTCCTCCCAAATTCAATTTGAGCAGCAGACCCCAAATTAGAAACAAGGCTGCTTAAACTGGAATATAACTTCACTCGGTGCTAAACAATCTCTGCTGAACAGAAGGAAAAGGGAAGCTGCTAATAGCACCGAAAACGGCTGCCGGACAGGTATCAGTTCAACTAGGCTTACTGCTGCCCGAATAGACAAGGCTGGCAGGATGGGTCATGAAGGGGCATCTGGAGAGAAAACAGACATGACATGAGGTTTAATATGGACACGTGCAAAGTCCTGCATTTAGGACAGAGCAATCCCATGCACCGGTGCAGGCTGGGGGCTGGCTGGCTCGGCGGCAGCTTTGCAGCAAGGGGTGTTGAACAGGAGCCAGCAGCGTGCCCTCGATGCCAAGAAAGCTAATGCTGCATTAATGGGAGCATTGCCAGCAGATTGAGGGAAGTGATCGTTCCTCTTTAACAAGGCAAACGCTAGTCATTGCTAACGCCCTCACCTTCAATACTAACAGCACCGTTCACTCCATGCTAACCCCCCCCTCCAAAAGCGACTGTAAAAAGACATGTTTTACTTCATCACTTAACCACCTGCTATACTTTTATAAGCAGACCCCTATCTGCTTGCTGTCGAGCAAGATGGGGAGCTCTTCTAGACAGACAGGCTCAATGCAGTTGTACGGCCTGCGTTTTGCAGGAAGTCAGGCTACGTGATCCCACTTTAAGCTCTGGGACTCCAGCAGGACATGTGCTGTGCACGAAGAAGGCCTGTGCAGAACACGACTGGGTGAAATCTTCCTCCGCCTCAGAGACCAAATGGAGTCGCGCAAAACAGCCATTGAGGCTGCGCTTACCGGTTCAGCGGCTCTGCCCCCATCTAGGTCGGTGCACGGAGAATCCCTGCAGACACGCGTTTGCACAACCTCCCTCCGTCTGCCCGGGTTCAAAGCTCTGCACGTCCGTGAAGGGGGAAAACAGGACTTCTTCCCCACTATAAGCAACCAACAGATTTTGGCTTTTAAAGCCTTAAAAATGCTTCATACCCTTCAGCATATACTTTGCTGTTGCACTGTTGCATTTTGCACTGTTATCTTTTAGGGGTGGGCAAAAAGTCCCGCTGATCATAGGTACGAGGGTGTTTCAGAAAGTAACAGCAGTTTTGAAATGAAGCCACGTTGTGCGTAGTGATCACTGACTGACCCACATCTCTTCTGTGCACAGCCATAAGCCAGGGGCTGGTTCAGCGATGCCCTGCTTGGTTGCAGACATGCAATGGGGGCAGCCACTGCGCTGTTTGCTTCTGAAGCCCCTTGCAGCGGCAAAGTGCAGCGAGACACCGCAGCTGTCCGTCCGTCCGTCGCAGGCCGTCCTTATTTTACGCTTCCCTGCAGCACGCATAGGAGAAATGCTGTGCCTCCGAAGCCCGCCGTTAGCACCTTCATTTGATCGTTTGAAAAACCGGACGAGAGGCTGATCTGAAGCGCGCCTCTATGCTGACACCATGACACTGAACGGGGTATATAGCTATTTGCACCCACGTCTGGAATAGGAAAGGCCAGATTACCATGCCCGGGACCAGGAGGAACAACTCTGCTGCAACTAAGTCGAGTTGTGTTTCGGTAAGGTAGACGAGAGGTCAGAATTGGCTCGGTGGGCATTAACCAGGTGCGAGTCTCAGTTATTCCCTACAGAAGCCAGTTCACATCCTTCCTTCGCTTCGGTTAATTAGTGGTGGCAGTAAGACCTGCATCTATTATTGTGGCCAACACAAGGCTCACGCTGGATCTGGGCTCCCACGTGCTGGGTGCTACATAAAAACACAGGAGAGAGACTCTCTAATTGGTTATGGATTGCTTTTGTAGTGCACAGTCCTGGGAAGGAGGAAGTCGAACATCAGTACACGTACTGCTGTTTAGAAATACCAGTTCCTCTTGTACATTTTCAGCTGCGCACATGGGGAAGCAGGAAATCATTATTTTCTGACCAACGTGCTGCCTTGTGAGTGCCCCTTACCCCTCCGTCACCACCACCTGCAATTTGCAGGCACAGAGGAAGTTCAGGATCAAATCCATTCGTTGTCTAGCAAGGGCTCATTTCCTCATTGCCCTGCAACTTCTATAGTTTCTATCATGGTGCCACAAGTTTTACACGTGACCAGATCACAATGGCAACACCGTTGCAGCACAGAGGAATTCGATAAAGTTAGTTAAAATGCTAATACAACTTCCCCCGGTCCCCGCTGCCTGCCACGTTCCTGAAGACCGAGCAGCAGTGTCTGGCTGTAGCTAGACCTCACGTGTCGCACAGTTAGTAAACTCTGGGCTCTGCCGTGGCCACGTGGTACCTTCAATGTGTTGCCTCAAGGGCAAAGGATACAAGTGACTGCACATGATGCAGGGAAATAGGGAACTGGATGCGGGAGGCCGAACTTTCACATCACTAAAGGAAAAACGGAGGGCGCAGAGGGTACAAAGCTTGAGGCGCAGGGTTCAGGGGGGAAGGAAGGAAAAGTAATAAGCTATAATACAACCATCTCAACTCCCCAGGAAAAGCAGGGCCCCAGATGAAAGGAGGGGAGTGGGGATTCCCAGATACCCCAGATGCCCCTTTAACCAACTTAAATACCCAGCTGCTTGCTAGGGGGAAGCAACCCAGCTCCCCTGTGGAAATCCCTCCCCGGGCAACTCACGACTCCTCCAGGGACTGGTGAGGCTGCACCTGTCTCCTCCGTCTGCCGAGGGCCCTCAGCTGCTTCGGGGATTTCCAGCCATTGGCCCACTCTTGACCCTGTGCACCATTGGCTTCACTGACCTGTACACCGGGTGCCCGGCCTTGTGCCAGGGTGGGAGACCCGAGCTGCCACGTACAGCTCCAGGGTCTCGGTCTGCACCCAGGCACCGACCGCCTCGTGCAGGGGAGGTTGGAGACCCGAGCTGCCTCCTGCGGCTCTGGGGCCTCGGTCCGCTCCTGGCCCCTCCGTGCACTGATCCGTGCACCAGGCACCTTGCCTCGTGCGGGGGACTGGAGGCCTGGGCTGCCTCCGGGGCTCCGGTCTGCTCCCAGACTCACCATGCACCAGCTGTGCACCGACGCCGTACTCCCTCATGGCAGGGCGGGGGATGCAGCCCCCAGTTGCTCCCCATTCGATGATCCTCTTCTGGGGCAACCGCTGCGCCCCGCTGGCCAGCTCTTCCTCACCCTCCTCTCCATCCCTCATTGCAGCCGCCCGTGTCTCGGGCACACTGCCTTTTTAAGCTCTCCGGAGGCTCCTCCCCCAGATTGAAGATGGGCCAATCAGAGAGAGGTGGGGTTAGTCCCCTCTCTGGTCCATCTTTTCACCTCGCCCCAGGGTAGAGCCAAGGCAAGCCTCTCCCCTGGCCTTCTCCGATTGGTGGGAATGCCCCATCAATCATTGCAAGCCTTTTTAAGCCGGTTAGCTGCCATCTGCAAGCCTGCCACAGTTTTATCACTCATTTTTAGCCACTGTTTATATGCTCTCGCTGCCTCTTACTTTCCATCTCCCCTGCTTGCCTTCCCCTGGCTCCACCTCCCCCCAGTGCATCGAGGCAAAATTGTTTGGACATTTTAATCTTAGCATTGGAGCCAGGATATTCTGCTAGTTTTTAAAAGCCTCCTTTCAAGCTCCACTGAATAAAACAGCGTTACAAGTCTTTCATGGGTGGATCTAGGATTTTAAGAGGGGGTGGGGGAGTTGCAGGGGGGAAGTGAGGTGCATCTTCATATATGAACACAACACATTTTTCTCCAGTTAAAAATAAACTAGAAGCTTTCCTAATATGCTCAGGGCCAAGGGCTGTATTACTCTGCTTAATATTGAAGCAAAAAACAGATATAACTTCATCATTTGAAACTCAGTCTGCAGGGCTGTGAAATAGGAGCTTCCTCACCAGGAGGAGCTAACAGACAGCAGAATTGCAGAACAAAAGGACGGCTTGATTAGCAAAACATTAAGGCCATTGAAAAGAAGAAACCTTGTTAATACCCGTGGAGTGAAGAGTTTAAAAGGGTTTGGAGACGTTATAATGAGCCATGAGGTCAAGCGACTCCCTCAAAACTGCCCGACTAGAAATGCTACCGTCACTGCTAGGCAGGTGGTTTTAAACTGCGGGTGGACCAGGGATCAAAGTGAGGTGCAAGTGCATTTCCCATGGATCTGCCCCTGATGCCTTCCCAGTTTTTAAACTGCCTTTACTGCTGAGAAAAAGAAATTACAGGGGAGTACAAAGTACTCAGGTTTCCTTTTTGCAGCTGTACTTCTTCCAGACACCCTGGCTGCAATGGCAAACCATAGGGAGCGAAACCTGTGAGCTGCATTCACAAGGTCAGGCCTACCACCAACCCCAAACTGAAGAGGAGCTGGAACTTATAACTCCAGTTTATGGTAGAAGAGAGACCTCCTTCCTCTCATTTATATTTCTATACGCTTGACTGGCCAAGACAGGCATAGTTTTCAGCCGCCATACAGCAGTAAGAGTAGCAGTCATATATAATGCAACCGGAAAAAGTTGCATTTGATTTTTAAGAAACCATCACCAATTTACCTGTGATCACATCCAGAAGGCTGACAACTTGCAATGTGACAAACGGTGCAATTACTAAGGGGACAACCACGTGTCCAAAAATACCTGTAGAAGATCAAATGTTGCAAGCTAAGCTTTAGAAAGCGCTAGGTATGAGGAAGAAAGCTGAAGAGCTGGTCGGCTCTACTGTGTTAAGGGTCTTTAAGACCTGCAGTAGAAGGCAATCGGGTGGCATTTAAAATGAGGCAGAATTTCTCATTCATGTTAAAGGATTTTTTATTTAAAATCAGTCTTATGGGGGGTGGGGAACACCTTGGAGAATTAAACAGAAGTTTTTAAACTAAATCAACTTTCCAATTCAGTTGTCAGCAACATTGTCCAGCAGCGAGCCAGAATGACGCAGCTGAGGTCCAAGGCAGAGCAGTGGCCTGGCCCTGGCCAGGGTGAAGCCCCGCTTCGCAGGACGCCGTCAGGACCCTCCAGCCTGCTGACCCCATCAAACTAACCCCTGGGATGATCACCACTTACATTGCAGTCAGTGCGATTAGTCCAATTTCACACTTGTTTCCAAGTCCTTTGCATTTTCTGCACACTCATGCCAGGCTGCTGAAAGTACAAAAGACTGTTTATTTGTTCAAAAGAAAAGGGAAAAAAAACCCCCCAACCCTGGCTCTCTGGGAATTAAAACCAGTGAAATACGCCTGTGTACTAAAAGTCTTCCTTCTGAGACGGCCACGCAGCATTTCCCCGACTATAAGTACTTATGCACTGCCCAGGCCACAGTTTACCACCCAACATTTGTTTCAGCCTCAACAAGGCGCATCGCGCTGCTAGCGCTGTCACTGATGCCGGGCTGATGATCAGGTCAAACCTACGCAGGAGGAGGACACCGAAGCCAGCTCAGCTCTGTGCCCATGAAAGCTGGCATAGGAGCGCATGTCCCAAATGCCTTCAGTGGCTTTTAAAAAAAGCTCGAGAGCAGGTGCCAAGTCTCATTGGTGGTGCAAGGTAGAAACGAAGTCGGCAGCCGAAGATCTCACTGCTGCCGTCTCCCAGAGGCACGGCGTGCCTAATGCATGGAAGTCGTCCAGTGGCGTGGTGGAAGAACAAACTATTTTGGGGCAGCTGTGCTGGAACAAACCCTGCTGCGGACGTACTGCGCTGGAAGACGTTTCCAGGGCACTTGCTGTGCAGGGCAAGGAAGCCAAAGGTTTTTCTCATTTTGCTATTTCATACGATGTGCACGAGAGGAAGCTTCTCACCGGGCCCCTTCAATTTAAATGATCGCCGCAATGATAGCAGGGCCCAAAACCCAAGGTCTGCTCGAGTCCCTCGTGACCATGTGCTGTGCTCAGTATTACATTCCTGGGGTGCTCTCCATACCTGGAGCATGTGGCCCATGCCCGTCCCAGACTCACCCACCAGCAGTATGCTTGAAGCATTTGTCCTCTGTGTCCTAAAGGGCGGAGCAGGGAGCAGGTGCTTCAGCAGATCGATATGGGCTCGAGCAACACTTTGAGGCCAAACAGTGCCCTTCCATAAAGCACCTGTAGGGCCCGGCGGCGGGGATTGTACGTCCGCCAGAGGGGCCCATTTCTGCTTGCGGACCCATGCATCTGTCCCTGAAGCCTGGCAATAGATCCCATAAGAAAGTGCCACAGGGTACAGGGTGGCATAGGTTGCTCCGTGTACTGCCGAACCAGTCTGGCTACTTTACCTAATGCCTCGTGAAGAACGTGCTGGTGGGAAGGAAGGAAGGAGAGACAAATCATTAATATTAATAATTTTTCCTGCTAGCAAGCAACAGTTTGTTTCCTGGTGGAAAAAACTAAGGTACTTACCTTCAGGGTGCATCGTCCATGCACAGACAGTCTCACTTGTGGGTGTCTCCCGTCCTGGGCTTTGGCCAGAGATTTTTCTGCCATAGCCGTGCCTGCAGACTGCACCCCGCTTCCACCAGACCTGGCGTGCCTGGCCTGAAAGGATGAAGAGCAGCACATGCTTCCTGCTCCCCGGTTTGCTCAGTCGCAGAGCCCGATGGCAAGTTGGCTCGGAAGAAGAGGACAGAGGGTGTTACCTGTCAGCTCCCTGCTCTTGGGGAGCCCTGACACAGGGCGCAGACTGTCCGACTCACAAAGAATCCCTCCCCCACCCACCTAAACAGAAACTGATTAAGATGCAGTGAGAGACACACCTAAAACCCTCCAGATCAGGGTGACAGAAGTGCAACAACTGCTCTAGGGCTCATTTGCATCGGAGATGGGAACAGATGACCATTCATTTACATGAGAGATGGAGAACAGAAAGCCAGAAGCAGTGAATTCTGGGATCAGCAAAGCGGGGGAGCACTGCACGATGGGGAAGCTGTGCTCCAAATGCTGATCAACCCCCACACCCAGCTCAGCATTTATCAGACCACTTCTAATCTGGATTTAAAAAGGACTTTTCCTCCCCCCGCCCCCACCACACACACACACCTCTAAGCAGAAGTAAGTTTACTAGGCATCTCGGGCCGGACATTCCCGGTCCCACTAGCGGAGGCCTGTGTAAACTTAATTGGCTACAACTCGGTTGCCGGGTTAGGGAGTGCTGAGGCAATAACCGAGTCCGAGGGGGTACGGGCAACATTTGAACAATGGTACAGGGTTCATCACAGGGTCCAACCTGTTGGAGCTCTGTCCACAAGTGTTGCCATACTTTTCCCGAGACGACGGGTGGAAGTCCTCCTCACAACAGGTTATGAACACTCCAAGAATTGCCTTAAGTCTGTTAAAAAATGATAGTAAGATCTGGAAAAGTCATGCTAAGCTGAGGCTTGTTCACAGCAAGTAGAAATCCAAAACCCTGATGCTGCAAGCTATCTATTGTTTCTGAAGACACCAGGCGAGGTCCCATCAAGTATATCTGCTATCCACAGGAATGTCAAGCTGGCTCCCAAGTGTGTGTTTCCTGGGTATCAGTCAGGCTCCTGAGACGTTCCACCCAGATAACCCCTTGTCAATAGAAGCGACAATTTGATTTACACTATTGAGAATGCTTGAAAGAAGCTGAACTGGGGGTATAGACATCTGTAAAAGCAGCAGCAGTGTGTGCTGACACCACCCGCTTTCTCCTGGAGAGGCGGCAGGAGGCAGATCGTCTCCCTTCAAGGATCGTGCTGAGATCTTTGACCTGTCGGCTCTGCAGCCCGAGTGCCTGGGACTGGTGAGATCCCAGCTCGCTCCCTCTTTTCTCTTCTCTCCCTCTCAGCATAGATTTCTGAACTTGAATTATATTAGTTAAGCTTGAGCTAAGTTTCCCCAAATACTTAGTGAAACCAGGGTAATACTGTGACTGTTTGTGTTTGCTTTCCTTTGCATGTCTGTTACTACTAGTGTTGTTATATATTTCATCTACTTTGCAATAAATAACTTTTATAGTCAAACTGGCGGTAATTGGGTATATTTTCCCTTCTTTACTTCTTTCCCCACTTGCTCTGCAGCAACGCTCCTTTTACCTAAGCTAAAGATCCCTGTGAAGCCCAAAAATACTGTGGGGTCCACTCATCAAGAGGCTAAAAGACTGGGACGTGCTGAGTTTGAAACACATCAGGGGATCAGCTTGTACAGGCTGATTGACCCAGTTTGGCTCAGACGTGCCCTAATGAACTGAACGCTGGCCCATGAGGGTGTCATCTGGACACGCGGCTGGATTCAGGGGTCTTCTGTTTAACTGTGTGCTTGTGTCTGACTGTGGTTATTGTTGCTCTGATGAACTGATTCTTGGCATATGAGGGTGTCAGCCTGTCCATGCTGATCAACCCGGCCAGGTCAGGCGTGTCACGTTAATCTCTGTGTGTTTGCGTGTATGACTGATTTGGGGACTGGAGGAACCCAACCCCACTGAACTGAGTCCTGCAAGACAGCTCCGCTGGGGGTGAGGGCTTGCAGGAGGGAGAGATACAGCTCCGTATAGAAACACCAGTAACACAATAATAGAATTACCAAGACCCTAGCCCTAATAAATGAGCACAGCCCAAAGTAGCAAGTGAGATTCAAATGTGCATGGATAATACATTTAGGAGACCCCCCATCACAGGCAACTTCATTTTTTTCTTTCAGTAATTGTCCACATACACACGCTCACCGGTGGGAGACTCCAAAGCAGAGCCCACGCGCCTGGAGTTGGGTCTTGGCAAGCAGCAAGTGCAGGAAGGACCCGAGGATGCTCCTACCCTTGGGGAAGAGCAATCAAATCTGCAAGAACAAACTGGGGAATGACTGGCTGGATTACAATACTGAAGTCTCGGGACCAGAAAGCAGCACCAGGGCTGAAGCTCTTCAGTCATCTCATCCATCACCCATCCAGGCTGCGAGGTCTCTAGAAGCCCATCTCCCACATGAAAGCCCCTAGCCAGGCCGAGGCATGCTAGGTCCCTGATCTGATTGGTAACACAACGTGGGGTGGGCGAGTCGGGCACAAGCCCAGGTGCCTGTTCAGTAGCAGTTGCCCAGGGGCCCCGGGTGCTTCAGCAGCGGTCGAGCACAGGGCCCCTGCCCCACCGCTGTAGCAGAGGGGGTCGGGCAGACTGCTCCGGGCCAGCAGCAACCAGGGACTTTGCGTGCCTGGGGCAGGTAACGCTGCCTCCCCTGCCTTTGCCCCGCTCCCATAGGGTTTAGCTCAGGTCACCCCCCCACTCCTGTTTTACCCAGGACTTAGCACCTCCTACCCGGCTTTGAGTTATACCTCTGGGCGGAGAGAGGGAATCCCTGTTTCTGGTAGGAGACCTGCCTTTACACCTCCGTTGAGGCTGGCGCAAAAGGGCCGATCCCAATGGCTCCGAAGCACTCACTCTACACCCGCTGGCTTAAGGGACCAACCACCTGAGCAGCTGTTAGAGATATTTGTCTCCTGCAGGCAGAAAAGGGAGGAAGCCTGGGGGGAGCCAAGCTTAGGGAGAGGTTTTATGCATCCTCCTGCAGTAACATCAGGAGTTGCTTGGTGGCGGGGGAGGGGACAGAAATTCTAGGAAGAGGGAAATACCGACCTTCATCGGCACCTTGCATGGACCGTTTGTGAGCAGGGCTCCCAATCGAATTCAGGGTGCTGTCGGACAGTACAATTTGCACATGCTATCTCCATGGAAGGTTATGCAGTATCCAAGTTAGCGCACACGTGAGACAGCAGCTTCTCCGACCTGCACAGCTGACTTGCTCCTAGAGGGCTGATGAGCAGGGATGTGGCTAGGAGCTACCACGTCTGCCCGGCTCTGGTGGCTCCCCTGGGGCTGCCTGCTCTCCCACAGTTCCCCCATGGCTGGCCAGCTCTCCAGTTGCATCTGTCTGGGTAAACCACCCACATAGGGGGTGGCACTGGAAACAATGCATCCTGGGATGCTGGAGGACCATAAATTGTCTTGGCCCTGTGGAGCAGACTGATGTTACCGCAACACAAACTGCCAGACACTCCTCGCCCAAGAAATTCAGAACATGCTCAACATCTTTTTCTGCTGTGATACACTTAAGACAGACATGTCTGTGTATTTAAAACACAGGGGAAGGGTACTGAGGCAGGAAGTTGTCAACATTTTCACAGTTCTGGGGAAAGAAAGAAAAAACCGAAGAGAGGGATTTACTTACTCTACCAGAAAGGAAACATTGGAAATGCTAACCCCTGAACCTCAAATGTTTTCCACCCTGGCATTGTAATAACTTGGCACAGGATGCCCTAGACTGGCTAACTCTTGCATTGTGAATCTCGCGCCAGTAGAAAATTCAGACTAGCATAGAATGCAAAATAATATCTCAAATTCAGTTTTTTAAGTACTGCATATAAAATAAAAGCAAAAGGGGTCATAAGAGAATGAATGACGAGGCAAGAATATGCAATCTAACAAAACTAGAACCTGGATAGTTCAGCTGTATCACACGCTCTCACCATTCAAGTGCCAACTGTCCGGAGGCCTGAACCTTCACGATGGCCCCAGACGGACGTGTGGGTGGGTCCATGTAGAAATCCAGTGTGGGATTTATGCAGGAGGGAGCTGGATGCAAGATAAGGATCCTAGGTTGTCAGCTTCCTAGGCAGGCTCTGGGCCTCCCGGTGGATTTGTTTTGCACAACGCGATCATGACCCTGTGTGGGGCTTCTGGGCACTACGAGCATTTATACATCTACATTTTTGTGCTGGGATGCACTAGAGACCCGGTGCAAGTCTGTCCCACACGTGAGCCGACGTGTGCTGCACCGCGTGAAGTTGTAGAAAAATGCAGCTCAGCGTGCAGAAAGTGGCACCGGCGCGCTTTTCAACTAAAACTTCCTCGATGCGTTTTAGTTCAAGAGTGCGCCGCTGCCATTTTCTCACGTGCATTTTGCCACTTATACCATTGCATGCGCCACAATGCTGGGCACTTTTAAAAGCAGTGCAGACAGGTACGAATGCCTGATCTGCAGTGGAAACTGATCTGTGCCACACTGTAAAATAATTACAGTTTGAGACACCCGTCACATTCCTGAAGGCTACATTTTTTGCCGTCAGGCCACTTAAAAGGGAAACAACAATGGGATGAATGGCGGCTACGTGGGTCATTCGCTAACACTTTTTCCCTTGGCGAATTTTCAAATCTCATTACTTCACTGCAACTTGCATCTTGGAAAGACTCTCCCATTTCCTGCGCGTGGTTTTACATTTGGAAGCTGGAATAACAGATGATCTTCCTGCTCTGGCCCGTGTAAAAAGGAGCAATCCCTTGATATCAAATCAACAGCTCCCACTCCCCTTATCATTTACTGAAGTCATAAAAATCACAGTGACTTAAAATATGAAGTACTTTAATTATTTTCATAACTGCAAGTGTTATCCAGAACACACAACAGGTCTTTTCAGTGCTGAATTACAAAACAGGAGGGGGAAAGGAAAAAAAAAAAAAAAAAAAAAAATCACATGAAGGACAGCAGCTGATAATTAACATAAAGTTCAACTGAACAGAACAATGGCTGTAACTATTTATTAGGCACATACATACAACATAACTGATTCTTTAAATTAAAAAAAACCCAAAAAAAACCCAATTATATATACACAAAATACTGGAAAATTACACTGGCCGTGATTTATTACAGAATTCCTTTACATCTGAGAATTTCATACATGTAACAAACCTTAGCATCTCTTTCTGCTCTTGGACCATTTTCTTAACATGAGCTGTGTGCAACTGTACACCGCTCACACGGTAGGCTACTTGACACGAGTGAATACAATCCAGCCCCAACCACGAGGCATCCTGGTGGTCCCATGTAATACAAGCGATTTACAGGAAAAAAAAATGCCACTCAGGTTCACAAGACGAGACATACTCATTTCCTACGGTAGCAAAGCATATCCCAAACAGAAATCTGTGTAGTATAAATAACTTTTTTTTTTTTTTTTTTTTTTTAAAGTTTAGTGTTACACAAGAGGTAGACGTAAGATTTTTGTAGCGTTCGGATATCCACAGTCATCTACAGAAAGACTGAAAACCAGCCTAAAAATCGGCTATGATTAAAGTCTTGAATAACTAACACATGACATCTTATCTTTTTAGCTAAATTGTACTTGCACATATTTCTGTTGGGTCCTCTAAAACGGAGCACCTCGCAAAAACTCTCTCTCGTCAGCAATATTTCACTAGCAGTGTAAAAATCTGTTTTTAATTTTAATGAGTTTGACCAACATGTAAAAGATATACTTTGGACACCAAACAGTATATTAAAATATAGACACTATTAATCTTTTTATATTGGTCATAAAAAATAAAAGTAAACTTATTTGTCCCCATATATATTGGAAATAGCCTAATCTTGTGAAAAAACTATGCTCATTATTACTGTGCAAAAACAAGTGTTAAACCAGTTGTATTATATACAGTAAAAAACGTAAAGCAACCTTTATCTGGCAATGGATTTTCTTAAGTCGACACTGGTCTAGTCCTTCTCTCATTCTCTATTCTATGGTTTTTAAAGCTTATTGGCAAATAAGCAGCAAAGAAGATTTAGAGTTCCAGTTCCCCCGTTTAAGAAAAAAAGCTGCTATAAGCTGGTTTACCCCGTTATTTTATTTTTTTTTTTTTACTTCTAACAACAAAAGTTAAATAAGTACATTAAAATGCATCTTATCTTGCACCATTAATTACAGTATTGCTAATAAAGAAAGACATCACCATGTTATATATAAACCAATTTTGACTGTCCCGTCAGAAAAAAAATAAATAAATAAAAAGCGTTTGTTAAAAGCAAATTGTAAAGCAATTTATAATATAAAGTAACTTCATAGATGCACAATTTTGCTTTTCATAATTGTATACAAACGTCACAAAACCAAAACAGTGCTGGTGATTGAGACGGATAAACTGCACTGGAGACAAATCAAGATCTTACCATGGTAAAGGCTGTATTTCTCTCCAGGCAAATCAGTATAAACAAGGTGCAAAATTCTCGGCCGCCTATAGACTCAACTCAGCCAAAGCATGCAGAGAAGGTGCATTCCCCAGCTTTACACAAAAAGCCAAGCGCGTCTCCAATTCCAGCGTGTTACTGCCCTGCGGAGACTCACAGCACCGCAGGGAATGCATATTTTTCTGGAATTTCTTGATACTGAACAGTCAGAGGGGAACTGCAAAGCTTGCGTGCACAAAGCGATGACATCTCAGATTCACGTCTCAGGTCATAAAACAGAAGGCTCGACTGAAATAAAAAGCTGGCAAACCTAATGACTTCCTTGGAAGCAGGATTGTACCCGTTTTCTATGGAGCTGAATTACGACTCGACATACAGTTTTAAGAGGTGCTTGAAATGTAGCTCTACTGCGATCACATAAAATACCTGCGTTGTGCTCCCTGCTGGCTTTCGGTATGGGGGTTGGTTCTTGCAAAATCTGGCGTGGGCAAGTCCTAAACTGAAGCCTTAAAAAAAAACAAAAAAAAAAAAACAGTGATGTCTTCAAAAATGGAGGGAGAGAATGAAGAAAAAAAAAAAAATTAATGCAAGATCATGAACAAAAAACAAACAAACAAAAAAAAACAGGCTCTTCATGCCTGGCTGAAAGCAGTTCTCTTATTTTTAGGCTGCTCTCTTAAGACATCGCAGCTTCCCCAGAACAGCGAGAGAACAAAAACCAGCTTTCAGAGGAGGGCAGAAAATGACACATGCAATCTTATGTTGGGGGAGGGGGGGTGGTTACTGGTTGAAGTGGTTTTAATTCTTCCTTTCAGTAGTAATACAACCCACATATCTAAGTTTGTATCCTCACTCCAGTGACAAGCAGTAGCTGTGGCCTCTCATAACCCCTGAATCCCGAGTCAAGGCAAATGCTAGGATTTCAGGCAGAGGAGAACCAAGGATTAGAGAGGCATCAAGTAAAAAACAGAACAACAACAACAACAACAATTAGCTTTGTGCTAAGTGTAAATCAACCATTTGGGACATTCAGCCCATCCACAATCACGTAGAAGACATGATTTCTAACAGCTGTATTGTGGCACACGGAGAGGAAGAGCAGCAGGATCAACACGTGGGGAGCATGAGACTGGTACAACCCTTCTGGATCGTGGAAGTCTTCCCTGTTAGGACACGGCTTCGCAGGGCAGTAATTCTCCTTCCTTAGCAACACAGTAATTAGTGACAAATAACATTGATCCTATCAGTAATAGCTGTATAGTAGTTCTGTCAAAATAGCTCAAATCGTCACAAGAAGTTTAGGGGTGCCGAGGAGAGGTGGAGGTACAGCCACGGGCACGAGCGTGCTCTTGTTGCAGTGGGCCGAGCAGATGCTCCCCGGGGGACAGCTAAGACAGAACCACCACTGGTTTCACTTCCGTTACCAAACGGCATTTGGCTTGCGATCTTCAAGCCTATGCTTTATATTGCATTGATGGGTTGGGATCTTCAAATAGCAAAAGTCATCTTTATTTTATCAAAATACATACACCTGTATTGTAACAACCCCGATTTGAAAAAAATCATTTTCTAAACATCCTGCACACTTACAATTGAGAGGGTTCGTATTATTCGGTTGCTCTCAATTAGTGCTGGCAGCAAATCTTTCCTCCCATCTCATCCGAGTCTAATTGCGCAAGCCAATCAAATAAAAAAAAACAACTCTTTCCAAGATGGGTGGAAACGTTGCAAAATGGAAATTTCACCATGTGTTTGTTTCTTTTCCAACCAAACCCAAACCACCCCCAAACATTGTGCAAATCAATGTCTAGTTTAATCAAGACTGCAGTCTTACCAACTCAATCCTGCTTCCACCGAAGTCAAAGAATAGGCTTAGCCGCAAAGCAAACAAGGTAGCAATACTTATTCTCGCGGAGACCTGGCCACTTACGTTAATCGTATTTCACTGCCACATGGAGCACTACATCACCTAGAAATACTAGGTGCGTTCAGGGGACTGCTACCCTGAATGCAAACTAGTCCATTTACAAAAGACTCATTTTCCCCTGAAATAGGAGCGCATGGGATACGTCACACACAGAATTAAGACATTCTAGCAGTTCCGTTTTGTTGTCCGCATTTCTATTGCTGCTATTTGTTAGAGTATTGCCAGAAACGCACAGAAAAATATTTCCATGCTAACGTGTCCATCGCATACTTCATTTTTATGAAGAAACAAGCAGATCAAGTCAAAACAAATTAAGCAAGCACACTGGTTGCCACCAAGATTGGTTATTAATACGTTTGACTTGTGGCAAATCTCAACTGCTAGGGTGCTTTACAGTTGTTAAAAGATCCCAATATCTGGACAAATCGAACGTTATGCAAGAACAATATTGATATATGCTACTTCTTAGCTATAGTCAAGTGCAGCTACATTGTAACCCCTTTAAATGTATTATTAAATTGCAATAGAAAGCCAAAGTGAGCATACACAGTTACCTACCGTTTTTGAAAAATAAGACTGTTAAAAGGCACATTAACTATATTAGGAACCAATTAAGACCACATTCCTTCACGAGAATAAACAACACACAAAAAAAATACAAGGACTTAGTGCGTCCAGTACATTCACTACTACAAAACAATCCTGCAGAACTATAATCATTCTGTAAACAGAAATGCAAATCAAGACGTTCAAACTCTGATTTCCTGTTAATAATCATCAAAATCAAACACGTAAATTCCATTATTAACTCAAATACTGTAACTCGGGCGTTCTCTTAGACTACCAACTACAGCTAATTTCTCACAAAAGCCTATTTGACCTTCTGAAATTCATTTGTGCAAATAAAACTGCACACGCACACATGCAGAAAACCCACCACGCACTGCAGTGAACTAGTTCTCTTTAGAATGGACTTCTAGGTTTAGACTAATACTGAAAAGATATCTAGTTGAGCTGAACTGGGTTTTCCTTCCAAAACATGGAGCATAGCTGCAATCAGATTCTGCCTTCTTTATTTTTCTTTTCTTTTCTTTTTTTTTTTTTTAATATATCAGCAGGTCAAAACGAGGCTTCTTCTACAAAACTGCGCATTCGTTGCCTCATCCCTGTTAATAACGGTACTAGGAAACTACGTCTGTTCTGGGGAAAAAAAAACAAACACACACATTCACAGGTCCAAAACTACAGACTGTCTGAAATATTTAGCAGGTGCATATATGTGGAAACAGGATTCTGCATTTACTCATAAAGTCAAATTCAACATCATAACATTAGGAACCACAGATCAATTCTCTTCTGGAGTCTTTCAGCCTTTCCTGCTATCCTCAGCATAATTATTTTTAAAACATGAGCTGTTCTTCAAAAGCTGTCCATCAACATACTAACACCTAAGACATTACTTGGTTATTAGTACATTTTAAGAGACAATCTAACATTAAGACACGATTGTTAAAGCATTAAAATACTTATAATTAGTGCAATAAGAACAAAACGTGAATTACTCTTCCTTTTCTAATTCTCACCCTGTACATTCACATTGATACATAACACTTCTGATTGTCTAAGCCACAGGATGACGACTAGCAATAGCAATTAAATATATGAAATCTTCTCATGCTAAAACAAACCAGTTAAACAGCTTTGGTAACCTAGTATATAGTTAGCTTTATGTAAATATTTTGCAAACATCTCTTCCCCCAAAAAATCCCTAAATACCATGTGTATATTTATATATAATATACATATTTCCTGAGTAAATCGTTAATTATGATTATTAGGAAGGTTTGGCAAAAGACCCAACGGTATGTTACTAAAATAGATTTTTAAATAAACATACAATTAAAACATCAAAATAAATATGGAATGTTTCAGAAAATTATAGTACCATAAACGTATATTAATAACCACATCATTTCAATTAAGTGCATACTTAGATTATATTGTTACTCTTTTTAACCCACTGAGGCATCAGTAAATCTAAATTTTCTACTCCTGAGTGATAAGTTTATATCACCTGCAAACATCTCTCCTAATGTAACATTTAATACAACTCTAAAGTCTCCATCATTTTTTAAATCTAAAATTTTGTAACAAAGACTACTCCGTGGGAAAATTTGGTTTAGATAGGCAGCACAACTTGCTGAAGCATTTCATGTACCCAACATTAAACACCGATTATTCTCATCAGACTTTTGACAATTACCTGAAAGATTAGACAACCTGTCACAATAACACCACGTAAAAAAGTGTGGACCATTCAGTGTGGAGTGACAGGATAGAAAATTAGATTATTTAGCAATCACTTTGGCACTTAAAAGAACTACATAATGATGCAAAAAAAAGGCCAACAACTATAAAATAACTCTTAAATGGCATTTCTAAAATAGGATACATGGTATAACAAATGAAAAAAAGTTCCCCTAGCCACTCACTGGTTACTCAGTTGAAGACTTGAGTCATAACCAACACAGAGCTTTGGGTAAGTGGTCAAGGAAATGCTCAGCTCCTGCCTAGTTCCCCTTATTAATAAAATCCTTATTTTATGAAGTAGACACTGCAATATACCAGCAATATTAAAACTTCAGTAACACTGTTACAAGTAGTGTGTGTCACAACACCAGAATCACAGTAATAAAACTGCAGTACTGATCGGGTATGTTATTCTCATTTTGTATAACCTAGCAAAAAAAAAGGTCTAGTACATTACAATGCACTTATTCCCTCCCCCCACCCCCCTTTATTTTTTTGCTTTTATTCAAAAATCTGCATTGGTTCTTCAGGTTTCTCTTTTCTGCTTCCCTTGTCTTCGTGTCCCACAATGTCTTTTTCTTGCGTGCTTGCATTCCTAGGACAAAGCTCTTGTAGCACCCTTTCAACCTCCTCCTGTTTTACAGGACTGCTCAAGGAGGTTTGCGGTAGAGTCATCTGCAACGCGCACCATAAAGCAGTACGAGCCTTGCGTGTGGAGACGGCTAATTCTTTGATGGCAACTGCCAGAGCAAGGACACCTACAAAAGGCAAAAATACAAAGCCAGGTTACAACGGTACTTTTACATAAGCATGCCAGTACCCACGGTCCAGACAAAGTCTTCTGAATTGAACCAACAATTAATACTAGACTAGAGAGAGGTAGTAAGCCGTGTCAGGTCTGCAGTCGGGCAAAACGTGGGGCAGAACGGCACCTGTCTGCAGTGTGCCACCCATGCCCTGCCTTCTACTAGAATGTCATTTTGCTCAAAAAAGATTGCATTTGTTACTGCAGAGCAATATTTCAAATACGTCTTTTAGACCAGGACATATCTATACTGGCTCCCTGGCAAGGCAGTATAGATATGTCCTGGTCTAAAAGACGTATTTGAAATATTGCTCTGCACTAACAAATGCAATCAAAGGCTAGTCAACTCGCTCCTACTCTGCCTGCACCCAAGCCCACCAGAGTAGATGGCTGAATGGGGTCCTGAAGGCATGGCCCAGAAAAGACCCCAAGTCACCTACTCGAGGTTGGATAAGCACAAATAAGAGCAAGTGCATGGGGCTGGATTCTCACGAGCTCTCCTGGGTACGGCGGTAGGTCATACAGATGTACCCGAAGCCAGATTCCAGAGCTCCCCCAATGCACGAGTTGCCAGCTACGCTCCCATTCCAGGATCAGTACAGCTAGTTACAAGAGTACAAAGCAGAAGTAGTAAATTCTTTATAGCAATTTTCAAGATGGCACTGATAACTTGTGACATCTGTGGCGATTCCTTTAACCAAGCAATGGTGATTTTGCTGCTAAGACAAGCCTCACCAGCCTTCAAACGCTCTATTGAACTTGATTAGTATTCAATTAGTGTACACCAATAAAAATTCAAATATTTCAAGTGTGAATCTTCTCATCCAGCAGTGACAGCAAGATCATCCAAGTTGACTCCAGTCACCAGAGGTCTCCACTGGAAACAGCCTAAAATATCCATAACAGACTAGGTTTCCTCTTCCTCCAGGCGTGCTCTCTCTCTGCTCTCCCCATCTAGGTTAGCAGCTGGACAATACCCGTAGTAAGCTAGTGGTGTCTTTACTGCTCAGGCTGTGTTAGGGAGAACTACCGCGAAGACACATGCCATCCAACTGTTTCCACTTTGAATGCAACGCAGGGTGATGAAATGTTGTGTAGTCGCTGTTAAAAATAGTAGTAGGCTTGCTTTGGGCACATGCCAAAAAGGAACCACACATCATGCTTTTAGCATGGAGCAGCACAGAGTGGAAGGAAGTAGACAGGGCATATTCTCACAGAAATACTCCCTTGCACCATCCAATGGGATATAGGCATGGCCTCTTATACATAGCTGACATTTTTTGAACTGAGGCCAAAATCACCCTTTTCTAATTCCACAGAAACTGCCAAAACATGCCCAAGTGCTATTCACAGAGTTAGACCTGGTTAACCATTGCCTAGTATGAAATATTCCGTTTTCTAAGCAAGCTAGCTATAAACCGTGTTCGGTGAATTGAGGCCAAGACGGTAGAAATAGCAGAGACTGAACAGTCCAGATAGGTCAGGAAACAATCTGAGCGATAGTGAAGGGCAAACTTGGGATGCACACCAAAGAAGTATGAAGTAGGTGGGAGTCACTGGGTGGACTAGCTCACCTCTAGCATTTCCAAGAAATAGTTGTACATAAAGATATAGCATTTAAGAGCCACAGACTTGAAATAACTTCTAAGTACAGATGACAGACCTAGAAGATCCCAAAGAATCTGTATAATGCACCGGACTAAGAAGTCAGAATCTGTTGTCTTTGTGAAGACAATGGCCAATAAGCCGTTATCATCAACTTCTTCAGCAACCCCTCGCAGTCAAGGATGATTGCCTTCCATGACCATCTTTATCTATGTGACCGAAGATGGCTGATGAAGCCTACCTTTTCCACTTCCTGTTGTTGTCGTCGTGAGGTTTCAAAGTACTGAGATCACTGCAGTAGACTCTTCCTCTATTTGAGGCAGTCCCAAGAGATAGTCTCCCAGGAGTTGATATCGATGTTACACTTTTTTTCTTTTTTTTTTTTTTTTTTTTTTTTACGTTGGCCGTAAAGCACTTCCTCTGCCCTCCTCTTGAGCATATGCCTTGGCCGAGGTGGGAGCTGGATATCTGGATGACATGGTTGGCTCAATGAAGTTGAAAATGAACACAGCTGACTTTGGAGTTTTTTTGTGGGGGTGCTGTCGATAGTTCTCCATGTTGGGTACAAGAAGATTGTTGCGACTGAGGCCTCAAGCACGCTCAAATCAGTACAGATGCTTGAATCCCCAAGCAACCTAATGTGACAGGAGAGTGTAATGCTTCTTCTCTGCTGGCAATGAAAAGCTCACATCCCACAGAACAGAAAATCTGATGTTTGTACTCTGTTAGGGATCCCCAGTGGCTAGAAATATAAAGATCTCCTCATAGTACCAAATGCAGAAACTGCAGCATTTGAGGGCAGCTTGGGTGCTTGTACATGCCACCACCTCACCTTCTGCAACAAACCGCTTTAATTCCTCTCCGTTTTAAAAAACGCTGCCATTGGATGTAGCCACAAAAGCCTGGTTAAGATCTTCGTATGTAACCAGCACAGCTCAGTTATTGAAAATTCTCATTTGGAGGAGACTTGATGATGTCGAATCTTTTGAGGGACTCCTTTACTTTCAGGGTATGTCTTTACCACTTTGGCGACTCTTTTGGGATTGCTGGAAAAGTGTATGCCCCGTCCATCTACTCCCACTCCACACATGCCACATGCAGAGAAGAGGTGAACACACAGGCACACAGAAATGCAAAGGACAGATCTCAAGAGCTGCAATGGGAGGTGCTCACAGTAACAGCCAGAACAGAGTCAGTCTCATTTTTCTCAGTTTGATGCATGCAGAGGAGGCAAAGCTGTGTTTCTTGGTAGCCTTCTCAACTGCTTTGTGGAAGGAGTACAGACATGCCATTGGTATGTGGATGCTGCTTTCTGGTGGCTGTCCTCCATCCACTGCAGTAACTCCTAATCACAGCAGTGTCTATTGAATAAAGACCTGAAGCGCTGGTAAGAGACTTGAGCATGACAAGCTCCAGAGAAGCAGGCATCTTGCAGGGTAGTTTAATTAACTCAAAAAGTCCTTCACTAATGCGGTATTATTACTACAAGATGTCAAGGGGGAAGAAAAATGTCACACAAGCGCCAGAATCCAGAAGGCCAGGATCCCCAGTGTGTTAGCTATTACATGAATCGACTCCAGGAACTCCTGTAGTCATCTAGTGTCAGGATAGAGGGTACAGGGACTACAGCCTCATCCAAGGATAATGAAGAATATATACAAGCTGGGGCAAAATGATCCTCTGCTTGCAACCCTTCCTCAGAGCCACCAACAAATCTGGCTAGCAAGCAGTAAAATTTTGTGCTGGTGGCTGAACTTCCCTGCCCTATACACTAAGTTCCTAGCAGAACCAGTAGGACAGTTATTACGCTGCGTGGCAGTTGTCATTTTACCCATTAGGAAGGGGGGGTACTATTGGTCTCAAATTTACAATAAAATGATAATATTAGTATAAATATTGTTTAAAAAAAGTCTACTGTTCCAAAAAAAAAAGTCAGACTAGAATACCCTGACCTTAACTGAACTTTCTGAAAACTATTTTATATCACATGCCAGGGAAACACTCTGTTCTATTATATAACAACATCTCCGTGGACATGCTGATCAAAACTCTAAATGGGTCTTTTCTACTAAGGCTGACTTCCCAACAAAAGATCTGTCTATGCCCAGTATTAAACAGAGAAGGCACCTTCAGCCCTGCTTAGGCTGTCTAGTCATAGCCTTGTATTAGAAAAATAAGCAGTGCTACTTGACGCCAAATTAGATCATAGTACCGAGCTATATTCTACAAGCTGCTGTCTTAAAAATTTAAGTGCGTAAATGTTTAAGTCTAGCTAAAGGAACATGAAAGCAATACCATATTTACTTAATTCCCAGACAATAACCCCCACCCCATTTAAAATGTGGGGAAAGCCCCTGGCTTTGGATGCGTGTACAAGGTGGTGCGGGGCAGGTGGCTGCTGTGGCTCAGACTCCAGTCCTGACCTGGGGTTGGATTCGGAGCTGCAACCGCTGCTCACCCCCTGCTGCCTCTGCCCTCCCTCCTGAAGCCTCCTCGACCCAACACCTTACTGTCTGGGTCCAGCTCCAGCTCCAGCACAGCTCTCGCCCCACGTTGCCCCAGGGCATGGAGCACACGGTTGCCCTGGCCCAGCCCACTACCAGCAGTGATGGCAGCAGTTCTGGCTGGAGCTGCTGCAACAGCTGCTGTTGCTCGGATGGATCAACCATGAGCTCCGTGCACTGGGCCAGAGTGGTGCCAGAGCCCTGCTGGAGTTGGGGCCACAGGGTAAGCGGTGGTGCAGGGGCAGGCAGCAGAGGAGCCAGCTAGGGTGTGGGGGGCATTTGGGGGGAGGCACTAGGCCACATGGGCAGGCAGTGGGGGCGGGCAAGCGGTGGTGGGGACAGGACACTTGACTCCCCTACCTGCTGTGTCCCACACTGCCTCACCACTACCTGGCCCTCTACTGCCTCCCCCCCATATGCCCTACCACCTGCCTCTCCCCTATTGCCTCTTCACCACCTGCCCTCCTACTGCCTCCCCCCTGCCACTGCTTTCCCTGCTCCAGCAGTGGGAAGATTAAATTTAAAATGGCCCTCCAGTAATTACATTCTGTACATGGGAAAATTATAAATTTATAAATGCTCCATGTACAAAATCCAATTCTTGGGAGGCTGGTCTTAAATTGAGTCATCCTGGATTCAGGTAAATGCAGTAGATGCAAGGAGCAATACTAAAGACCAAGCTGTCCTGTGGCACATTTCTGACTATCAACTGTCCTTAGGGCAGTCTCTTGATCTTCATGTTCCTTTTACAAAGAAATTAATGTGCAAGACAAGATAGCAATCTTCTTGCACAAAAATAAGGAAGCCATCAAAGAGGAGTTTATTTATATATCAACAACAATTTGTTAAGCTTCCTGGCAATTAGGAAGCTCTTTAGTAAGCAACCTAAATGAGGTACAGCAATGCTAAATGCTTGCAGCCAACCTTTTTGTAGCTTGTTTAGAAGGCAGGAGTGTTGGAGTAAAGCAAATTTGATGCAAGCTACAGAACAGCTGACAAAGCACCGAACGAGAGCCAAGCACGGCAAAGGCAGAAACGAAGCACACTGCAAGTTTCTCCATGTAGTGCTGCCAAGGCACTTGACTTCTGTCGCATAGCAATTCTTGCTATTCCTCAACAGAAGTTACAAATCACGCCAAATTTGTGGTGGTTTTGTGGCAGATAAAACATCCATTCAAGAGCAATCTACAGCCACGCAATTTTCACTGCGTAAGCCAAGAACAAAAGACCACTGTAAATCACCATTAATGAAAAAACTAAGCATTGGCTCAAGTGAGCATAGCCTGAAATTAGGGACACAATTTAGTAGATTTTTTATATTAAGTATCCCTTTTCAATCACAGTCTACTTTTTTTGCAGGAATGAACCTCATTATCACGTAGTACTTTAATAGTACACAGATAAAAAAAAACAAAAAAAAACTCAAGATAAGATTATTTAATATAAAGAGGATTGCCGGGATTGTTTTCTTTTACTGTTTAGACCTCTCTCCCCCACCCCAAAAAAGATACATTTTCTAGGTGAAACAAAAAACAAAAACAGTGCCAGTGAAAACTGAGTAAGCTCTCACCGAAGTTACCTGATACAAAGGAAGAAGTTTATTTTTCCTTTTTAAAAGGGTACGTGGCACAGGAAGAGAGAGTGTCAAAGGCTGCAAGTCTTTTTCTGAAGTTGCAATATTTAAAATCTGTTAACAGGGATTTTGCTACCACATTTGCATAGCTGATCTTTTAAACACTTCGAGAACCACTGAGTAATACAAAGCATTTACCTTTCTCACTGTTATAACGAGGCGCTCCTCGTCTCTGCAGACTAGCAGCATTAACGATCTCATCCCTACGCCTTGCTTGTGTAACGTGGATGGCTTCTAAATGATGCTCCAGAGTAGCAGATATGTTACCATGGACCGGACTGCCTTGAAGCCTTTCCATTTTTCCTATTAAGGCGAGTACCTAATGGATGGTTTGAAAATACCAACATTAAGTGCATAAACCTCCAGGGGGAAAACAAACCAATGCACACATATATCATCTGATACCACCGATATCTAAATAATACTCCAAGCTTACTCTGGCCTGTTCTCGGAACTGGTCCACAATTAAACGATCCACTCTTGAAGGGTTAGCAGGAAGTTGAGAAACAGGAGTGTTATTTGAGCTAGATACCTGCTTTCCTGGAAAATGCATTGCAAGATCAGCCTCAGCCTAAAGAGAAAACACATCTGTTTAAAATATTTAGCAATTAGTGACGTTCTGTCATCTATGACAACGGTTCCCACGGTTTTTTAGATTCAAAGCACTCTTCAGAAAACACCACCTCTTAGCTTTCGCTCATTTTGACTATGGAAAAATAAAAAAAGCAATTCTTTTCTTGCAGAGATCTCAGGACCACAGCCAGTCAAAGCATTTTTGATTCTCTGGACTCTTATTTGAAATCTTTGGTTTTATCTGATGAAACATATGCAAGTGTTTCTACTCCTAACAGTGCTAATACTGCATGACACCCTTAAAAGGGCTTCAGAGCACCCCAGGGTGCTGCTGCACCCTGGTTGAGAACCACTGGCTTAAAATTAAAAAAAGAGAGAGAGAAAGAAAAGCTTAATATTTAGATACATTAGAAGTGTGCCTGCCAGTTTTATTCTGTGTGTACATTCACAGCCCAAGTCAGGAGTAAATACTACAAAGCCGATTTTTGGCAGTAAAAATAAAAGGCATTTACCCAATTTACAAGTACAACCTTATAGAGGCAACATATGTAACCAAGCAAAGCTACCTTTACAAAGTAAAAAACAGTGGGCCTAGCTTCAAGCAAGCATTGTTCCTAGAAGGTAAGACTCTAGCTGTTGCACCAACACAAGGCTTAAAATTCCCAAGACAGGTGCCCAATGACCAGGGATCCTGGCTTTCTCCGATTTTGAAAAATCCCCAGTTTTCAGTTAAAAAAGAACCCCAAATCCACATTTTTCCATAAATCAAAATGAAACACACATATAGATATACATCTATATCTTCATGGTGTTTCATTTTAATCATGGAAAGAAACACCACAAAGATATAGATGTATATCTGTGTGTTTCATTTTGATTTATGGAAAAATGTGGATTTGGGGTTCCTTTTCAGTTGGAAAAAAAACAAACAAAAAACTTGGGGATTTTTCAAAATCGGAGAAAGCCAGGATCCCTGCTGATCAGCCTACTACTTCATTAAGATCCCTCAGATGGCCAAATCCTGAGACTATTAGGAAATGTATTAGATCACGTCAGCTACTCTTGATAATGGCTTGAAATGCCCTGTGGATAATCTCAAGTAAAACGTAAGTGCCTCAAGATGATGCCAACCCTGAAAAGGAGACCAGCCACATGGACATCAAACTTGCACGTGAGAATGGACTAGGAAACACCAGATACAGGGCAGATAAAGTCTGAACATAGCCAAAAAAAATCCATTTCTGGAATGGGACACCTCTGACATTTGAGATTAGCTAAAAATGACCACTAATTCTTCTTCCTGGCCCTGCCCCAATTTGTGTTGAGTTGAATACTTAGCCACAGGAATTTGTCATCAGTGACTTGGATGTGGGTGTGATGTGTACTCTGTCCAAGTTTGCAGATGATGCTAAATTGTGGGGTGAAGTGCACACTGCGGAGGGTAGGGAATGATTGCAGGCAGACCTGGATAGGTTAGAAAAAAAAAGTGGGCAGTGCACAATAGGATGCAGTACAACAAGGACAAGTGCAGAGTGCTGCACCTGGGGTGCAAAACTATCCAGCACATCTACTGGCTGGGAAGTGACCCTCTCCGCAGCACAGACATGGAAAGGGATCTCGGAGTCATAGTGGATGCCACGAGTCAGTGGGACGAAATCATCGGCAAAAGCCAACTGCACTTTATCCTGCGTCAGCAGATGCATGGTGAATAGATCCAAGGAGGTGACACTTCCCCTCTACGCGGCATTGGTCAGACCACAGTTGGAGGACTGCATCCAGTTTTGGGCACCACACTTCAAGAAGGGTGTTGATAGACTCAAGAGGGTCCAGAGGAGGCCACTCATACGGTTAGGTGCCTACAGGACAAGCCCTATGGAGCAGAGACCGAGGGGCCTGGACCTCTTCAGCCTCTGCAAGCGAAGGGCGAGAGGCGACCTTGTGGCTGCCTACAAATTCATCAGGGGAACGCAGCAAGGGATCGGAGACACTCTGTTCACCAGGACACCTCTTGTGGTAACAAGTAGCAAAAGTCAGACTGACAGAGAGCAGATTTAGGCTGGATATCAGGAAAAACTTCTTCATGGTAAAAGGTGGCCAAAATTTGGACTGGGTTCCCAAGGGAGGTGGTGCTCTCCCCTACCTTGGAGGTCTTTAAGAGAAGGTTAGGTAGGCACCTGGCTGGGGGCATCTGACCCCAGCGCTCTTTCCTGCCCAGGCAGGGGGTCGGACTCGATGACGTGCTGAGGTCCCTTCCGACCCTAGCATCTAGGAATCTATGACTAATAAAAGCCCTGCTGTATAACCCATCCAACTTTAGTTGTGCAAGCCAGGCTCGAACCCTTATCCATGAATATGCACTAAACATATGACCTTCAGAACACATGCTAACCCTAATGAGACTGGAGAACGAGAAGCAGAACGGCATACACACGTGTGCTATCTATAACAGGAGCCAGCAACCCCCGGCAGGCGTGCAGAGCATGGCGCACACAAAGCTGTTTTCTCAGCACACCACTGCCAGCCCAGGCTCTAAGCAGCTGCTGCCAGCCACAGAGCCCAGGCTGCTCCCAGCAGGCGGCTGGGAGGCTGCAAGCCCTGCCACAAGCAGACCGGTCTCTGCGGGCTGGCTGCAGCCGGGAGGCTGCAAACAGCTGCTCCGGGCTCCGTTATGTCGGCACCTTCCAAGGTAGACATTGTGGTTTTCTCAGCACTCCGGCCAGAAAACGTTGCCTACCCCGATCTATAATATAGTCTAAATAGAGAGCGTTACATATGTGGCTTAAAATATGTTTAAGCTGAAATATCATGACCTGCATTCTAATAGGGAGAGAGGTTCTTCATCACAAGTGATAGGCAGGGATTTCAACTCTGTTTAACAGTCGTTTTGTAAAACGTAAGTCTGTATAAGATGATGATTACATTACCTTTTTCCGCTCTTTCTCCAGAGCTCTCCACTGCTCATAACACTCTTCCAATCGCGTGTGAAGCTCATTAGCAGGCCCACTTCGATGTCGTGGAGGTCTATACTTGTTAAAAGGTGTTGGAAAGGCAAAGTATGGTGCAGCTATTTCCCCACAAAAAAGATCATTAATTAAGGGATTCAAGTGGTTAAAATCATCATAGTGAAAGAGGTCAACAAGTTCCGAAAATGGAAACGGGGAAGGAGGAAATGCAAAATTATTTGCTGATGGAAACGGGTGGGTATTAAATGGAGGAAAGCTGGGATTTTGCTTAAAATCAGACATTAAGGGGAAAGAAGGAAGAAAAGACGGATTGATGAAATCCAACGTATTGCCACCATTCTGCTCTGGTCTCTTTCGGAACATGTTGAAGTGCTGACGATTTGAAGTTGCGTATCCAGGGTGGGGAATCCAATTTTTCCTACTACCTCTTTTATCATCTTTGTTACTGTCTTGACATTGCTTTTTTTGAAATCGATGGTACCTTTCCGACTCTTCACTTCTAGAGTTCTGCTGCGTTAACGGGTTGGACGAAAAATTAATAGGTAACTTGCGGTACTGCCCCTCCTTGCTAGCCAATGAATCATGCTGGGAATGCCCAATAGGCTTAATATGTTTCTGATTTTCTGCAATGAAGTTAGAAAACCCCATATTACTAGAAATACCATTTGATACTTGTAGCCTTCCATCTTTCTGTGCAGGAAGTACTGGTGATGCTTGAGAGTAATAAGAGGCCTGGGTTACAGCCTGGTGTGTGGGGGTTCCATTGGACATAGTTGAAACCCCTGAAGAGGACTGTGGGCTTGTTACTACTTGGTTTTGCTTACCATATGCAATATCAGATGCAGCTGTGGGACTTAAGATTTTACCATCTAGCCATGCACGGCCATGGCAAGATGAGTAACTTCCATTTTGCTGAACAGTTTTTACAGACAAATCATATTCAGGGGGTTTACGAGAACCTTCTCTAAGATTCAGATGGATCTCACATTCCTTGTTATTCAAGGTTTCCCCCAAATTGAAACAATTATGGCCATTTTGCATATGGGCTCCCTGCGATTTTTTGTTTGCTACTCCAACAAAGCTATTTTCCTTAGCAGACGAGGACTGATTGAAAAAACATTGCGATGCGTGAACAGGTGGCTGAGATCTGTGAGAAGCTGTAAAGTCTTCATATCTTTTAGGAAACCTGTGGTTATCCTGGGACACTTTGTCCCACGTGCCATCAACAGGGGGACTGGATAAGTTAGGCGAGTACTTGGTTTGCTCGTGGGTGTCATTTTTCATAAGTTTCCCTCTTGCTCGGTCAGTTTTCCAAAACACTTTCTGAATACTAGTGACATCTTTGATTCTGTTTTGAGGAGAATAAGCGCTAAAATCAGAACAGTTCTTTTCATAGTTCCCATTTAATTTCATCTTGTCGTAATTGCACACATGTTGATTAAACTCTAAATTTTGCAATGTAAATTGTTCTTGCTGAATTATGGCATTATTTTGAAAAGCAGAATTTTCTGGATAAATGTTCAAGATATTGTCGGGTGGCAGAGTGGAAGGGTCTGCAGGAGAAAGCCAAGACTCTATAAGATGAAGGTCATCAAACCCCCTGTGTAAAGTTTCCATCTCAGGTGACTTTTGCAAGTGTTCTTGATAGTAGGTTGGTGCATCAGTCAGGTTTGGAAAATCCTTACTTTCTAAAGAGTGTTTGGAAGAAAGCCCTGAGAAGTCACTGGCGTTTCCAAGGTCAGATGCCCACATGGGTGGAAACAGTCTTGAAAGCGAATTCCTGTAACAAATTAAATAGCGCTTTTAGGAGTGATCAAACAAATCTGTTTGAAATTTCATACTCCAGCATTTTTTCCAACGTAAAATTCCTTCTGAAGATACTGTTTGAAGAACTAGTAAGATGTCAGATTCTAGATATTTCATGATGACCTAAAATTGTTCCCTGAAGTCCATTTTAATTGTTTTGTCTAGCATAGTTTAAAATGTGTCAGGTTATGGCGCTTTAAATGCTTCTATTTGCACCTCATCATTTTCAAAGACTTCCTTATTTCTTCCATCGTTTTTCTAACAACATTTGAGCTTATACAGCACTTTGGATCCAGGAAATCCTAGAATGCACTGAAGGAATTAAAGTCTAATGTCTCTATGATATTCATGCCACATTCTTCAGTAATATTTACTGCTTGAAATGAGCACTATTATAGGATGAGAAAATGTTTCCCCCACCTCAACATGTATTATCCTGCTGGATTCCTTAAAATCACTGTCTGGCTTACAAATATTTTATTTCTGTTAAGAGCTAAAAGTTTGTCCAGAACTGACAGAACAAGGAGCAATGGGCTCCAGTTGCAGCAAGGTAAATGGAGGGTAGTAAAACACTGGAGCAGGTTACCCAGAGAGGTGGTGGAGTCTCCATCATTAGAGGTTTCTAAAACCCGCCTAGACAAAGCCTTGGTTGGGCGATGTAGTTGGGGCTGGTCCTGCTTGGAGAAGGGGGTTGGACTAGATGTGATCTCCTGAGGTCCCTTCTACCCATCCTTGTCTATAATTTTCTAATTCCCTGCTAGTTTCCTTCCAGGTGATTGACTAAATTTCAAAATGGGGAAGATACAATTTTTAAAAATAGCTTAAACCACTTGAACTTTGTTTAATACTGTGGGTCCAAAATACCTGTTTCTGTAGGAAGAACATAAAACTCCTATAACTGGTTATGCCTTTTGTCCATCTGACCCAGTATCCCCTCTCTCGCCGTTGCAGAGACTGTACACTAAAGTATTAAACAGGGCATATACAGATTGCTGAGCAATCCCCCTACAGCCTCCAGCATTCAGAAGCCTAGAAGTCTTAATTCTGACACTACATCTTGGTCATGCTTAGCACCCGCTGATGGACCTCACCCTCCACAACACTGGCAATGAGTTCCACACATTAATTACATGTCAAGCAAAAAAATCCTTTCTGCTCATTGTTTTAAACCTGCTAACTAATAATTTCTCTCTCTCTCTCACACACACACACACACCGAAATGCTTAAGTTAAAACGCTAATAAAATAAAGCCTTCCACCTGTCTTTTTGAACAAAAACAGCAGCCTACCAAACTGCTACAACACAGTTCCATAGATTTCATAGATATTAGGGCTGGAAGGGACCTTGGCAGTTCATCGAGTCCAGCCCCCTGCCCAAAGGGCAGGAAGTCAGCTGGGGTCTGTTAGAGCAGGGGTGGGCAATTATTTTGGGCGGAGGGCTGCTTACTGAGTTTTGGCAAGCCATTGAGGGCCACATGATAGGCAGCCAGGGGCAGATAAATATGAATTTCCTAAATTTTTTAAGGGCCCCGTGGGCCAGATAGAATGGCCTGGTGGGCTGCATCTGGCCCCCAGGCCACATTTTCCCCACCCTTATCGTAGAAGCCAACATCTCATCCAAAAGGATTTAGCAGAAATGATCCATCAGCATCAAATCCAGAAATTTTTGCAGTACCTCCAGAAATACAAAACGCATTTCAGGAAACTCTGCTCTGTATCACACAATACGAAGAAACTAGAAATACCATGCCTGTGTGATAACAATGAGACAGCAGGACATTCAACTTAATGGGATTTTTTAGCATAAAACTTACCAATCCGTAACTGGTTCTGGCTTGTTTGGCTCTTCTAAGATGCTTGACACTAACCCGAACATATCTGGGCCATTGCCAGAGTACGAAAGGTTTATCTGTGGCCTGAAACATAAGAAAAAAAAATAAGCTTGTCTTTACGAGAACAAACATCTAGTAACAAAAAAAAAAAAAAGACTCCCAAAAGCTTACTTCCCAATTTCGTTAGCAGTACTACATTATACATATAGGATGGGGCAGGAAGACAGATCATAGATTAATACAGTAGGAAGGGACCTTTCACTTTATCTAGTCCAGTTCCCTGAAGATGCAAGGTTTGCTGTTATTAAACCAACCCAGACAAATGACTTTCCAACCTTTTCTTGAAGACTTTTGGAGGAGATCTCAGAACATCCTCCACTGTTCTTACTATCAACTAGTTAAACACAGTAATTTCTCTTGCAGATTAGAGTGTTTCATAATATCTTGGATCATATCTTTGAAGATAAACATTTCTTTATCTAACTAGTATGGTTTAAAACACCAGGAGCAACATTTCTGCATGAAAGATTTTTTTTGGAAGAGTGGGAAGATAGATGAATGAGCCAGTTTCTGCCTCCCAGTCACCTTTTTCTCCCTCTTTCCAAGAACAGTTCTTTCTGCAAAGATGAGATAGGGTAGAAATCAAGCAGAAGCAAGCCATGTGGAAATGTCCCCGAGAAGAGTGGAGAGCTACAATGGTTTTCTGTCAACCAGCCCCATACAGAAAAGGTACACAAGACCTGCCATATTAGATCAGATCTAAGGTCCTTCAGTCCATAACCTTTCTGGTCAGCGATTTCATTCACTGCAAGATGTGAGAAACCTGCAGTAGGCAAATGTCCCATACGTCCTGGACTGGCCGGGATAGTCCCAGGTTTCAGACACCAGTCCCAGTTGGCTGGTGAAAATTAGAGCATGTCCCAGGCATGGGGTGGGGAAGCAGGGCAGCAGAAGCTGTGAAATAGGAAGCCCTAGCAGACATCCAAATTGTGTCATTAGCTTGATTAGTGGAAAGGCCAATATAAAAAGGGGATTGTTAACACCTGTGAAAAAAAACAACGGGTCACTAATGGACCACCGACTCCTTAGCTGCCCGAATAGTAATACCAATGGTGCCCCATCCAAGCCTCTGCCTGCAACAGCGAAGAGGAGAGGGGTGTGCATGGGGGCAGCAGCCTGGATTTCAGGTTGTTCCATATTTATTAAAATCCAAGACGAGCTTCCCCCCAGTCAGTATGGGGGGAGTGGGGGAGGCTCATTTTAGATTTAAGATCTATATCTAGATCCACACTTCCCAAAACCCTTGGCTAAAAATAACTACTATACATAATCTATTGCACTTGTACTTGTGCAGTTATCCTATACCACCTTCTTTCCAGGACTTGGGAACCAACCACCTACCCTCCTGCTCCATGAGACTTTCAGTCCATCAGACATACGCCAGAAAATTAAGTGTTTCATACCTTTTTTTGGTGCAGTCTTGTAAAGTTGTTGTTTTATTGGCATTGTCTCCACACACAGACCAATGACTATATAACCGGGACGATTCCAGAGGTGGCGGTGTACTAGTAATCCCTCCTAACAAAGGAGAGAATAACTGAGTGTCCATTTTTTGTTTGTTGCCGTTTACCTGAGTAAAACAAAAAACAAAAAAAACCGAAAAATTGAAAATGAAAAAAAAGAAGGAAATAAAAAAAAAAAGAAGGGGGAATAGTTTTGTATAAACACCTAAACTTTTAAAGCAAGCAATAGAGGCAACTTTCCCAAAATAAAGCTTTGCTTTTACTTATTTTCTGAAAATTGTTTATATTGTACCAATAAAAATGTATGCTAATTATCTTTAAGGAGACCTCAAAACTTGTTTGGTTTTTTGTCCCCAAATCCGATGAATTTACAGTACACATTGCAGAAGGCAGACACATTCATTACCTTATAGGAACTAGAGTTCTTCAACAAACCTTTGTCCACATGGGTCCCACTATAGGTGTGGGTGCCCCTTGCACACAAGTCTGGAGTCTTTTAGCCACAGGTGCAAAGGTGATCTCTGTGTGCTCAGGACCACGGGGTATGAAGGATGCAGCAGCCTCGATCACCAGTCAATTCAGCACATACCCCACCGCTGGCAACTAACACTTACCTCTCAAGGAAGTGGGCAATAAGAACAGAATGAAGGACAACTCAACCAAATTCAGCATTTGATCTAGAAGCCATCACAATGCATCGGTAAAGAGACAGACAGAAAATCAAGTGCTCCCTTGAAGCGGTTCAAAAACAGAGGATATTAAAAACATCAGCTGAACCCCCTTTTGAGAGCCCCCAATGGGAAGGACAAACTTTATAAGGATTTCGGGTACAACTTGAGTAAACTTCTGTCCTTGTGCAATTGTGGAGCTGCTAACCTCGTTATCAAAGCCTGCATTTACTTGACTTGGAGCCAAACCAACAATGTGGTCATCAATGGAATGATGAAACAGCAAATGCTATGACACATTGAATGGGATGTCCCCTTAAAACTAGAAACATCACATTCAAATCGTGCACAGGAATCCTCCTTACCCGATGGGAGCCCAATACTTCAACCAAGGTGAGATGGGAAGGGGGGGGGGGGGGTGGGAAATAAAAAAAAAAAAAAAAAAAAGTCACCTGCTCCCCAACTTGGAGAGGAAATGGAGAGACTGTGACCAAATACACTCAGGGAACTGGCAGGGAAGTTCCCATCAAATATATTCTAAAACAAAAAAAGACAGCAATCTGGGGAAGAGACATGTGTCTCAGTGACTCGCATGGAAAAACACTCCCATTTAGTTTTATATTAGCTTTGTGCACGCATTCATTCTCTAAACGAAAATAGCTTTAGTTTCTGTTCAGAAAGAATTCAGCTAGCTAACCTCAAGCTGTCAGCTGTAAAGTTGGTGGGTCCAAAAGAAGCATGAGATCAGGGGTAGTGCCTTGTGAAATAATTAAAAAAAAAGCTGGAGCAGCAGTGGGCAAAATGCAGCCTGTCGGGCGGATGCGGCCCGCCAGGCTATTCTATCCGGCCTGCAGGACCCCTAAAAAAAAAAAAAAAAAATTTAGAAAATTAATATTTATCTGTCCCTGACTTGCCAAAATTCAGCAAGTGGCCCTCTGCCCGAAATAACTGCCCGTCCCAAGGTGGAGCATCTTGGCAAATACATATACCCGCAACTAGTTCACTGTTCCTTATCACTGCACAGGGTAAGGAACCTAATCCTGTGAAGAATCCAGGTTATGTGAGATTTAATCTCTTTTCCTAAGGACTCTGAAAAATAACAAAATGAGGGTGCAAGACTCGCACCAAATCAGTAAAACAGCTGCCAATGAACTTGGATTAAGTCCTCCTCAAGACCAAGGTATGGGTTCTCGCTTCCATCAGTTTTACTTTTTCTACATCTATGTCTACCCATCTACATAAAGCCTATTGCAGAGTCTCCCCATTTCTGGAATAACTAATTCAAAATAAGCTTTTCAGAATAGACCTCCCTGTGCTGTGAGTGTGTCACTGAAAGGCCTGTCACCCTCCCAGCTGCTTTTTTTAAAAAAAATTTGAACCCCTGCTCCAGGTGCAGAGACAGGGACAGAGCCAGCACCTTCGTGCTTCCTTCCTGGAATTGATTACCATGCATTCGTTTCCCCGTCCTTGGGATGGAGGACACTGGTTCCCCCTTCTTCTGTTTTGGCCCCTAAGCAATAGCCTGGTGGTAGCGCTCCAATTCAAGACCTCCCTGTGCAGTGGGTGCGCAATTATAACTGTCGTCTGTTAGGATATGGACAGGGGTGCATTGAAGTGGGAAGGAAAGCTTGCATGTTAGATATACAGCTCAGAGCTCCAATCAAGTGAAATGGGGCAGCTGTGACAGATTTCATCCAAGGCCACAGGACTTGAATTTTAAGGCTGTCTAAATGAGTACGTCACGAGAGTCTTCTGAAGGGAGTGGAGGACTTGATGGGCGTCTGTCCGCTGATGCAGATGTCAGCAGCTTGGAGGAACTTCTAACAGCGAATTCATGCTGCGTCTGGCTGGATGACAACGCTGCTGTCAATCGTCCATGAAAGAGAAGGTGCAGTCTTGCACGGAGAGTTAAAACCAAGGCAAGCTGCCACGCCCCCCACAAAGCAAGGCAAGATTTTACTAAGATTCTCGGTTGGAAGAAGTTTGAAATATGATTCATTGCATAAATCATCTCCCGAGGAAATCTACTCTGGCTTGCACCAAATCCAACTTAAATGCTGATAAACTCAACTGCAAGAGAGGAGGAGGAGGAGCGAGAGAATTTTGTTTCGATTAAGCTGGAAGCCTGGTTGGAGAAACAAAAGCGCACCCGATGATTTGCTGGGGAGGGTCCCCAAATTAACTACCCACTTCAACAGGGGTATGCATAAAAGACCTCATTTCCACCAATACGCTAGTCCTGCTGAAAGACACTTGGTAACTATGCTTCACACTGGTGAGAAAACAAAAGTTAAGGTACCCACAGCTTCCCATAGGCATCTTTTTTTAGTTATTTAAAACTAAGTTATTAAAAAAAAAAAAGTCAACGTTTCATCCCACTGTGTGCCAGTTATTTCTAGGATCTGTCCTCTCAAAGCAGAATCTAGGTGCCAATGTCTGGCAAGATCTTTCAAATCCTCCTATGTTTAGTCCTTAACTTCAACATAAAGTAGTAAAGCCCTGCTTGCTGGCCAAGTTTAATTTAGGGATGGCTAGAACAGCAGTTTTGAATCAGACCTCTTTTCTGCACTCTTCTCTAGGTTGAGAAAAGTCGTTCTGACATTACAGAGGGGGCTCTGTAATGGTAAGATCTTCATTTGACATTATACAGCACTTGAATACAGAAGCATTCAATTTTACACCTGAAAGTACTAAGGATCTCAAATTGTCTAAAACAGCCAAACAGATCCCCATTAAATAACAGACCTAAAACTTCCAAAATGTGGTTAGTTTGCAAGCAGCCGTTGATCCTTCTGGACGGATCACGGATTTCATAGACATTAGGGCTGGAAGGGACCCCGGAAGATCATCGAGTCCAGCCCCGGATATACGATGATGCATGCATGAGAAGTCACCAGGACGTTCAACATGTACACGCAGGCAGATGTGAGGGGTGGAGGCTGCCCAGACCTTTCACCCAGCTTGAGACCAAAGGCCAGACTGAGTCTAGATGTTCAATTCCTCAATGGTTGCAGATACATGCACATCCAGGAATTGAACCTGGGTCTCCAGCAATCGCAGACAAGGACTCTACCACCAGTGACCCATGACTGAGTCTCCAAAATGTGGCATAGGTGCAGAAATACGAGCACGTATTTTGTGGCATTTCATAAGGCAATATGGTGCCTTATCTCTCTCCACACACTACGCCGACCAATACTACCTTAAAAAAAAATATATATCTATCCAAAGAAAGGATGTAATCCCAGGCATTTTCAGGGCTATTCATCTCTTTGAAGATCTGCACAGAAAAATCTGCCTCAAAACTGAGGATTGATTTTGGTCACAATATATAATATTTGCAAAGACCTGGTGCAAACTATTTCAAGTTCAGAAACTGTTCTAAAGTTAACTTTGGTTGATTGGAAATGATGTGCGTGTAGCATATGGTACAAGCGTACAGTGAAAAAAAAAGTTACAGTTCAAGTCTTAACTGCATCGTGCTTGCTCGGTGCATGTCCTTTCACAGCTTCTGATGAAATGAGCTTGGGCTTACAAGAGCTTATGCATCGCTGATTTAGTTAGTCTAGAAGGTGCATCTCTAACTTGCCTTTTTCTGCCCGTTTGAGAGCACTGCAGCTGGTAACGCAGTAAAGATGGCCTCTGGGCCCGAGTGAAAGAGTTGTGCCGTCTAGTACCAGATACTTTGCATAAGATTGATTAACAGCAAACTATGCGGCTTGAGAGGACTAAGAGAAGGAAGACAGGAGAGTAAAGAAGCAAATTAACAACCCTGGAGCATCCTCTCATAT
This sequence comes from Crocodylus siamensis, assembly GCF_052110815.1. NCBI lineage: Eukaryota > Metazoa > Chordata > Crocodylia > Crocodylidae > Crocodylus > Crocodylus siamensis. The sequence goes on from NC_143399.1 coordinate 202,180,928, forward strand.
AAAAAGGCGGGGAAAAGATACGTTGCCTATTTTAGCAATACACAGCGCCAAAATAAATCTCCAAAAGAATACATTTTTAAAAGCAAAATACCTACATTTTACTTCATTCAAACAATCAGAAAGAATGGCTCCTTTCCCACATAATACATTTGCCTATCTTGTTATAGCCTGAATGTTGCTCATAGCAGTTTGTTGACTAAATTCAGGATTACAAAATAAATAAATAAATAAAAATACACCTTTCAAGTTACTTACCCTACGGCACAAATACTCAAACCTACTGAATTATTCCCAGGTAACATTTGATGTATGGCTACCATAGGTGAACCCATGATGATAGCTATTAAATTACTTCTCACAGAAGCATGGTATTTAAGTTGACTGTGTTCCTTTCAGATTTCTAAGCCAGGCAATTAAGATAGACATTTATATTTTAAAGTGGATATACAACAAGGAGCATTGCCATTTGAAGGCTGCAGAAAATAGTTTAGCACCTGCATGGCTGCTTAAGCATTTCCACTCTGCAACAAAGCAAAACACTTAATCTTCCCAGCGGAGAAATCAATAGGAATCTACCAGCTTCATTTTGCTGGGGCTTGGAAACAGATCACAAGCGAGGCAAACAATAGAGATCTCTACCGAGGACAAGTACAAGGACCCCCCCACCACCAAAAAGAGTACAGGCAAGTTGTGAAGATCCTTTCAACCCCTGAAACAGCCAGAAGGATGGGAAAGTCTCTCCTCAATCTGACTTTGCAGCACCTTGAGGTCTCTGAGCAACGGTGAGAAAACTAAAAACAAAACAAAACAAAAAAACCCTACTTTTCAGTAGCCAGAGAATTGCCTTGTTTTGATTTTTTTTTGGGGGGGGGGGAGGGGCGAGTCAAGTTTGTCATACACTCACTGCCAGGGTAGGGACAGAAGTTACACATAAACCAGCGTAAGTGATTGGAAACAGGTTCCAATCTTTTAAACAAAAAACAGGAGTTCAGTGCACATAGATCACTTTCAAAATGGCCAAAACTGGTTTAAGATAAGCCTAGATGGACATTAGTAGCAGACATAACTGATTTTGGTTAAATTGGTTTACTAAAAATTATCTCCCAGATCCCCTCCAGATTCAAATCAACTCACAGTCCCCCAGCATCCCAGGATGCTTTGCACCTGCGCCACAACACCCCCTCTCCCCCACAGGGCAGGGTAGGCTATCCTTGGCCCAAGTTCTCTGCTCCAGCTAAGCAGGAACAGCTTCTGGACTGGGTCACTACAGGCATGTGGCTGCATTTCCAGACTCAAAAGTAAGTGTCTGTTCACTTGCTTATCAGTTCAATCTACGCAGCTTAGACTAACCTGCGGAGATTGAATCAGTTCGGTCTTGGCCATTTTGACTGTACCAGAGTACAGTTAAGAAAATTTAAGAAACCTAACCAGACTGAGACCCACTTGAAGGAAACAACACCCAGTCCTCGGCCTCTACAGCATTAATGGCACAGAATAGTTATTGTAGTAGCGAGGTTGGCCCTCCCACTCCCAATGGATGGTCAACTGTTCACTGGTAAATGGACTGAGAATACTTTTCACATTAAATCACTCAGCATTTATTGACCAGTAACTTTCTAGTGACTGGCAGGATTTTCTGAAAATAAAGGAGTTCACAGAAACTGATACTACTAAAAGGCATTCAAGGCTGGGCTAGACTAAACAAGTAACTATTGGCTTCTGTGAATCCTGGTTATCCTAGAAACACGCCAGAGAAATTTTGTCCATCCCAACAGGTAATTTGCTTTAGGTTTCTTATATGGGGTTAAACATATTCATTTAGTCTGAACAAAAGAAAGACAAAACCAATTCTCATCAAATCACCAAACACAGTAGTCTGAACAAAAGAAAGACAAAACCAATTCTCATCAAATCACCAAACACAGTTGTTTCAGAGACTCACCTGTGGATTGTAATGACCGAGGGTGGTACTTTGTTTGACCATGTCCTTGCTATCAGAACATAAATTCTCTTTTCCCAAATTTGCATCATTGCCATATAAACAGAAATTCACATTCTTAAGCACAGGCTTAACCTATTTAAACACAGTTAAAAACAGGAAAACAGTGATTAGAAACGTGTTTAAATGTTTCAAGTACTTTTTCAGCCAGAAACAGCAACATCTGTGGGGGGGGGGTTTGAGAGGAAGCAGCTTGGAGAGCTCGAGCCAGTTTTGCGACTGGCTCTTCCAGGAGGTGTACGGCCGATCTCCAGGGGTGCACATGCACCCACTATGTGTTGCCAACGGATGGACAGACGCTACCTATATCTATCAATGTACATTTATTCAGAAGATCAACACTAAAACACTGTTATTTGCTACAATAATACGGTTCAGTCAAAATGTTGGCACTATTCTGACACAGAGGCGTTCAACCCTTGGCTTGCAGGCCAGATCCAGCCTGCCAGGGGCCCCACAGGTCCAAAAATGTGGTGGCAAGGGAATGGTAGCAGCTGCTGCTGCTCCCCCTGCCAAGCTGCTTGACTGGTGGGCAGAGGTGGCCCAGGGGCCAATCCAGGCACACGGGGCTGGCTAGGGTGTTACAGGGCCAATCCTGCAGCACTGGCCCAAGGAGATGATGAGAGGGCCCAATCTGGCAGCGTGGGGCTGAGAGGAAGCAGCTTGGAGAGCTTGATCCAGGCCAATACGTGCCATGCCACTCATTGGACCCACAGCACCAAAAGGTTGGGCGCCAGGTATCATAACACATTTGAAGACTTAAAAAAAGCCATTACCTAGCACAAAGTGGAAAGTACCTCTGACAGATTCATGGGTATCTGAACAACACACACACACACACACACACACACACACACACACACACAAAGAATTAAGGTTTCATTTAAGGAAAAATGTGTAACATGTATGGTTAAAACAAAAAAAAAAAAAAAAAAAAAGTTTCCAAATTAAAACTGAAATTCATCATACAGCTCTGCATCCAGCCCCAGTGTCCTGGCTGCTCACTAATATGCATGGTCCAGAATAGTGTACACTGACTAGATTTGTCATTTTTCATCTCTACAAGCAGCAGTGAAAACTCTCAAAAATCAAATCTCAATGATTCTTCAGATGAAACACTTTCAATCTGCTGCAAAGTGGGAAATCAGCAGATGCTATCAACCCCCATGGAGGCAGGCATTCCTTAGGCAGAGCTCAAAACTGGAAGGCAGGGAGGAATATATTTGTTGGGGCAAAGGACTACAATGGCAATTTCATCTGGCTACCAAGGGTTTACTAGCCCTAAAGTTGCTTTAGACTCAGGCATTTAGACGTCTCATGATTCCGCTTCCTCAACTTTAAATAATTTGTCAGCCCTGACCCACATAACCAATGCGGTTTCAGCAAATTCAAGGTCAACGTCATCAGCACCAACCAGGAAAAATGAATTCTCATTTCAAAGGGATGAACTCAGTAACCTTTGGCCAGCAAGTATTATAATTAAACAGAAACAGAAGTCTGCTGAAGAATAACCTGGACAGTATTCCAAAACCCACCAGCAATCAATACTTTTTGTAAAGTCACCTATTACAGGACCTAGAGGATCATCATAATTTTTAAGATAAACAACATTAAAAAAAAAAAAAATGTCAAAACTCCATCATGTTACCACATGAGCACCCTAGCTTATCACAGTTAGTTTTGCTTCACACAAGCATAAATTCACAATGAACAGAGTTTGCTAGAGTGTTTCATAGATTTCATAGACATCAGGGCTGGAAGGGACCTCGGGAGATCATCGAGTCCAGCCCCCTGCCCAAAGGGCAGGAAGTCAGCTGGGGTCACAGGATCCCAGCAAGATAAGCATCCAATTTACTCTTGAAGGTGTTCAATGTAGGTGCTTGAACCACCTCCGCTGGCAGACTGGTCCAGACCTCGGGGGCTCGGACAGTAAAGAAATTCTTCCTTCTGCAAGACCGTTTCAGGCTGGACATGAGTTTGTGACCGTTCGACCTTGTCATCCCTTGGGGCGTTCTGGTGAACAGACGTTCCCCCAGATCCTGGTGGTCACCCCGATAAACTTATAGGTGGCCATCAGATCACCCCTGAGCTCGCGTTTTTCCAGGCTAAAGAGTCCCATGTCTCTTAGCCTGTCATCATAAGATCTGTTTTCCTGACCTCTGATCATGCGCGTGGCTCTCCTCTGGACTCTCTCAAGCTTCTCCACATCCTTTTTGAATTGTGGAGCCCAAAACTGGACGCAGTACTCCAGCTGCGGCCTCCCCAAGGCCGAGTACAAGGGGAGAATGATGTCCCGGGATTTGCTCGAGAAGCATCTATGGATGCAAGCCAGCATTTTGGTCGCTTTACTAGCCACAGCATCGCATTGCAGGCTCATGTTCATCTTGTGGTCAATGATGACCCCCAAGTCTCTTTCTTGTTTAGTGCTAGCCAACGTAGCACTGCTGAGCCTATAAGGATGCTGCAGGTTTTTCCTCCCAAGGTGGAGAACCTTGCATTTTTCAGTGTTAAACACCATGAGGTTCTCGTCTGCCCATTTGCTGAGCTTGTCCAGGTCAGCCTGGATCACCCGCCTATCTTCTGGCGTGGATGCTTTGCCCCATAGTTTGGTGTCATCGGTGAACTTGGCCAGTCCACTCCTGACTCCAATGTCCACATCATTAATGAAGATGTTGAACAGGATGGGTCCCAGGACAGAGCCTTGAGGGACCCCACTGGTTACAGGGCACCATGATGAGTGACTGCCATCAATCACAACCCTCTGGGTCCGACCACGGAGCCGGTTTCCCAGCCAGCGGATCGTGGTGGAGCCAAGGCCACAACTGGCCAGTTTGGCCAAGAGGTGATCATGGGATACCAGATCAAAAGCTTTTTTGAAGTCAAGATATATGACATCAATCTCTTCTCCCTTGTCCAGGTGATAGGTCACCTGGTCATAGAAGGAAATGAGATTGGTCAAACAAGACCTACCCGCAACAAACTCGTGCTGGCTGTCCCTTAGGATGTTAGCCTGGGCCAGTCCATCAAGGATGGTCTCCTTAATAAACTTTTCTAAGATCTTCCCCAGGATAGAAGTCAGGCTAACGGGCCTGTAGTTAGCCGGATCCACTCTCCTCCCTTTCCTGAAGATCGGCGCCACGCTGGCCTTCTTCCAGTCTTCGGGCACTACACTATGATGCTCGCCAGCTCCTTGAGTACCCTGGGGTGCAGATTGTCAGAGCCGGCTGACTTGAAGGTATCCAACTTCTCAAGATGTTCCTTCCCAAGGTCAGCATTTATGGAGGGTAGGGGATCCCCATCACCCAGATCTCCCTGTCCCATAGCAGGCATGGGCATCCCATTGGACTGATGAAAGACTGACGCAAAAGTACCTATTTAATAGGTTGGCTTTTTCCTGGGCGTCAGTTGTCAGTTGCCCCATCTGGTTTAGCAGGGGCCAATGTTGCCCTTGCTTTTCCGCCGGCTCCCCACATATCTGAAAAAGGACTTTTTGTTGTCCTTGATGCCTGAAGCTAGTTGGAGTTCAGTTGCAGCCTTGGCTTTCCTGGTTTGCTCCCTGCACGACCAGACCAGTGCAGAATAGAATAATTCTCCTTGGAGGTGAATCCCGTCCTCCATCCTTTGTAGGCTTTCCTTTTTAGCCGCAGGAGGTCTGCTAGGTCTCTGGAGAGCCAGGGGGGCTGCTGTGCCTTGTTGCTGCCTTTCCTCCGTGTTGGAATAGATTTAGCTTGTGCCTTGAGGATCGCTTCCTTGAGAAGCGACCACTCTTCTTTAACTCCCATCTCCCTGGGGTCACGGTCCCTGAGGGCCTGACCGACAAGCCGCTTGAGCTTGTCAAAGTCGGCTTTTCTGAAGTCAAGGACTTCTGTGTTGCTGCCTGACTTGCCAGCTTTACGGCAGATGGTGAAGGTGATCAGCTCGTGGTCGCTGTCACCCAGCTTCCCATCCATCACTAGGTCGCCGATTAGGTCGTGCCCCACAGCCAGTACCAGGTCGAGCAGCGCTTTGCCTCTCATTGGCCCATAGACTTCTTGAGTCAGGTAGAGGTCATCCACGCACAAGAGAAAGCTTTGCGACCGCTCGGATTTTGCTGAGTGATCTTCCCAGGAGATGTCCGGGTAATTGAAGTCCCCCATGACAACCAAGGTCCTGGAGCAAGCGGCCTCAGTCAGTTCCCGGGCGAACTCCTGGTCAAGCTCAGGACTTTGGGTGGGAGGTCTGTAGTAGACTCCCACCGTTGTGTCCCCTGTGCCGTATTCCCCACGAATTTTTACCCAGAGGGTCTCTAGCTGTCCATGCTGGTCGCCAACATCAGCTTGCAGGGACATGTAGCTTTCCTTCACATAGAGAGCTACACCCCCGCCCCTTCTGTCAACACGGTCCCTCCTGTACAGGGTATAGCCCTCTACACCCGTGGTCCGGTCATGGGTGGAGTCCCACCAGGTCTCCATTATCCCAATGACGTCATAATTCTTTGCACTGAGCAGGAGGACAAGTGTTAACTGACTCAGGGGAAAAAAAAGAAAAGATAAGTCAGCGTAGGTCAGGGGTGCTCAAGTCCTGCTCATGGGCTAGTTCTGGGTTGCAGGGCCATGTACGGGTCCCTTCACGAGTCTGGAAATTTGGAGTTGGGGGAGCGATGGCAACGAACACTGCCACCATTCCCTTGCCACCACATTTCCAAGCCCCGCTTAGCTGGGTCAGGTCTGGCTGGGCCAGCCCCACATGGAAGGATTGGGACTCATATCCCCATGGCTGGACCGAGCGATGGCAGCTACACAAGAACAACCTGGCCAGGGCCCAATGGAGCTCCTTGTCTGCATCAAGCCCCAGCCCCGCATGGGTGCCAACTGGGCCAGTGTTGCACCCTGGATCAGGCTCACAGACCTGATTTAGCCCACAGACAGACCTGGCACTGTTCATCTGTCCTGCAGGCCAAAAAGGTTGGGCACCACTGGCATAAGTCATGCATACATTTATAAAACAGATCATAAACAATCAGAAAATTCAGTATAATTCTTAATGGGATTAGTCACGAGAATACTTCGTTGTGTAGCCCCGTATGTGCAGCAGATATTTCTTAAGCCCCGACTTCAGTGAAGTCTTAACTGAAACTCAGCTCACTGTGCTTTTAAGGCACTCCATATCCACACACGCGATGCCCAAGTAGCTGAGTAACAGGGCAGACTCCCAGATAGCTATTAACAATTATTGCTGCTCTTAGCTGCGCTGAAAGACGGGATGCAGAGGCAAACAATCAAAATGTGCTAGTCCTCCAAACTCTTCCTATAAGTTCACCCGTTCCTGGGTACTATTTTACAAACAACCCGTGGTCTGATCTTGACTGGCTGTGGACGACCAGTCTGCCTCTACCTAGGGTCCGGGGTGCAGCCTGCCCCCTCATCACTTCCCCAGTTTCACCCCTCTCCAGCGTTTGAAGCAGCAGAGCATTGCCTCCTAAGGACCTGCTGGATGAGTTGTTACTCTTCGGCATGGTCTTCACTGACATGACAGTGGCCAGTATTTCTCTCTCTGTACAATCTTAAGTGAGGTTTTGGTTCTCACTTTGCTGCACTATACCTTCACCCAACAGTGAGGACCTGAGTGAGACTTGCTCAGTCTAACTCATGCTAAAATGATAGGTTTATCTATACTTGATGCTTCATTCAGATGAGGGCCACGTGTGACTTTAAAAAGTGCAAAAGCTGTTCCTGAATTATTCCACATTTGGATGCTTCTTCTGGAATGCAAGTACCTTGTTCCTGGTGAAATTAATCTGCTTTCAGCTTCCTCAGGCTGCCCCGCATCTTCTTGTGCTACACTGGTGACGTGTCGGGGGTGCACGTGTCCCCCCCGAGATTGGTGGTGCCCCCCGATGCTGCTGGTAGCACCTGCGGGCGGTCGCTGCTTGCCACTCCCCTCCCCTCGCTGTCGACACCATTGTGGCCACCTGCGGGAGCTCCCAGCTCACCGCCACCATGCCCCCAAACGCCTGTGGGTGGTCGCCATGCCCCACCAGCCCCCAGGGGCACATGTCGCTCATGGTACAGTTACAGGTTTAAACTGATCGCCGGTCACCAAGACCACTGGCGACACGTAGGGGGTCCCGCACACGGGTGCGCCTGCACCCCCGGAGGCACCAGACGCAAAACTGGAAGTGCCGGTGGAAGTGCACTTCCCGTTTTGCCAGTTTCGCTTCTGGCTCGGCGCTCAGCTGCTGGGGGACCACTCCCCCCAGCGATCTGGTGTCCCCCCAGCCGCGGCAGGAACCAGTCGCTCATGCAGTGCTACCTAAAGTTCAGTCCCTATTCCACATTAAGGCAACATGGGAAAGAGGCTGGAAATCTAGCTGCCTTTTACCTTTCCTCAAACCATCTATTTTGAACCTCTGTGTTACCAAGTTACGGAAACTTTGACCAAGCCGCTTGGGGACAGATCTCCACGCCTCTCCTAGTTAACTTGCTGGAGGCCTGACGTTTGTATAAGCACCAAACTGGTACCACCACTTATTTTTTTTCCCCTTTGTTAAGAGGAACAAAAAAAAAAGCAGAAAATTTAGAATTTCAGCTACAAATTCAATATTTTGGCAACAAAGATATTAAGACCTTCTAGATAATATTCATATATGAACAATGTGGATTTATGCAATGAGTGCTTACAATATTAACTTTCCTATTCCCAGCTGTCAAAATTTAAGTGCAGTACCTTGCCTCTTGCACTTAATTTTACTGTATTTTAGCTAGTTTGAAAAATCCAAGTAAGTTACAGAAAAGGGCCCCGTTTCTACACCAGCTGCCACCAAGGCATTTAATTTAGGGACAAAAAGTAGATCAAGAAAAGCAGTATCAAGTTATCTGCGGACTACATTTGTGGCTCAATGTCACAAGCCAGAAGGTACAGGGAAGTCTCACTGATTTCAACAAAAATGCCAAGTCCCAGTGGTTTGCTGGGTCATGCCCCTGCTTTGTAGTTTTGAAGGCTAACCGGTACCATGAATGATAATTTACTTTACATCAGCACTGAAGAGTACTAAAAACTGGCATAATCTGTAAAATGCAAAACAGACTTATAGAGACTCAGACCAAAACACACTATTTACATAACTATTCCCTACTTATAAAAATACTCTTCGTCAAACATTCACACAAAGTTGCCAAGTATTATTACAGTCTACAAAATTAAGTTTAAGAATGTTTTCTCCAAAAGTCTGCAACTCAAATTTGGAGTCCTTGCAAACTTTTCTGGGAGGAGGGGACAGAGCCAGGAGGGTGGGAAGGAGAGTTGTTACACTGTACTTGTCAATATGTCATCTGTATAATTCAGAGTGACTCAACCATTCTTAAAATATTTGGATAAAAGCAGTCATATTCATTGCAGGCTCCATTAGCATATACTAGAGCTTGATATCAGCTAACTTCACTGGCCTTTGCTTTGGTATAACTCTTTGACATAGTTTATCATGCTTTAGGAGGGAAGGACAACACAAGGGCCTATTAAACAAGTCATGAAAGGTGCTGAAAAGTACTTTAAATAAAATTCAAATATTTTCATTTGCATGTTTCTAGAAGGTTAAAATAGTTATTTAAAAAAATAAACCTCATTATTGTACTAACTTGTAATTTTAAAAATATATGGAATTCCATGAGTTTCAAAATAACGTTGCACGCTTTTTGTTCGTTTGTTTTAAAAAGCAAATGATTTGGGCACTCTCTTGCACACTAACTCAACTAAATTCATATATACACGTCCTTCAAAAATGTAGTCCTCTCTCTAAAAAGTCAAACATTGTCAGAATTCCTTCCTGTTCCCTTGCAACTTACTGAGAATTAACACTGCATGTTGCAAAAGGAGTTTCAAATGTTGCAAGCTAATGTACCTTACCATCAACTCTAAGATTTAGATGTCCTGGGTAGGTTATGTAGGGATGCATTTGGTAGCCGTGTTGGTCCGAGACAAAAAGAAATGCAAAAATCTAGAGCCCTTGGTTCAGAAATAATACCTTTTCTGATTGCATTAAATAACAGATGCATCCTCATATTACATTAGCGATAGATTAGAGGCGAAACTGCTTCCCCTCACCCCATCAGTCAGCAATTTGTGAAATCCAAACAAAAATTGCAGAGTTAAACACAGTTTCATGATATAATAGAAGTCATAGAATATAGGAAAAAGAAACATGCTGGGAAATCCGGTTGGAAAGTTCAACTATTCAAAGTAGCAATCAGTACCTAAGGGAGGGGAGCAGGGTGATAAGAGGCTGCCCGGTCCCCGAGGGCTGTCCCTCGTCTGGGGTCAACACGAGCACTTGTGTTAGGTTGTGTCAAGCATTCAGACTGGGGGTTTGAGTGCCCCTTGTAAAAGGCCGGGCGCCGTTGCCTGTGATAACTGAATCACTTTCCAGCCATCACAGGGACTTTTAAGCACGCCACCTTTCTAGCAACATTACTCTGCAGAAATTGTTCTGCTCGATTCCTTGTTTGCACTTCCTAAAGCAGGAGCACGACTCCCCTCTCCAAACACTGCTCCTGCACTAACACAAAAATGACACGTCGGTTTAATTCCCGGGTGTAAAAATCAACTCCCATCCGACCCCCCTGCACAGACGTTACCCACCAGTCAGTCCCAGTGTGCATTACTCGCCACGAGCCAGCCGCACGCCCTGGACACTGCAGCACCAGCTTATCCCCGGGCCATGAAGTCCAGTGGCGTAGTCGATCCCCTGCTGAGCCTAAGCCACTGCTGCACCACCTCACTTTGCACGCCGCTGCCATGGGACACGCGGCACACACCTCAGTTACTACACGCATACAGAAACTGTTGCCAGGCTCTGGAGAGCGTCTCCTCTCCACCCATTGAGGCAACACGACAAACAAGGCGAGGAAAGAGGCAGGCGGGGTTTGGTGTGTGCAGGAGGAAGAGGCCCTGGCTGTGAAGCGAGTCGCTCAAGTAGCAGCACTAGCATTAGGCACTCAGGCTCCCTGAAATAGTTGAGTCTCCAATCTGCACCTATACCAACACTGCAAACTGCTTGCACTCCCCCCCCCCGCCCTTCAAACACAATCCCCTTCAAATGAGTCTGCAGCAATAGCCCCCCACCCCCCATGGAGCAAGACTGCAGCATGCCAAAGGCCTCGCCACAGGAGTCAAAGAAACCCGGAGCTTACATTTTGGGTCTTCTTGCTTTACAACCAGCCTCAGCCATGTAACGTCTGATGTCACTGGAGTACCAGTATGTGGAAGTACTATGGGAATTGTAGTCTTCCCCTATTGTGTAACAGCTACAAAGCACAGGGCTGAGCCTGCAACCCAGAGCCCTGGGAGCAGCCTCCTTGCAGCAGCCGCCCCGGCAAGAAACCTAAACTAAGCAGATGATAGATAAAGCTGAGCAACCTGGGGGACATACGGGGGGGGGGGGGGGGGGTAGTTACCTGGAAGGCAGCACACCTGGCCTGATCACAAACCCGGCTCACTCAGGTGCGCACCCTCACCTGGAGGCAGCAGCTCGCTGGCAAGGCTGTAGTCATGCTGGGATGGGCATTTCCCCCTGTTGGTGTCATTCTGGCCAGCCCGCTGTTGGGCAAGACCTGAACAACTTGTTTTCCTTTTTAAGAACAAATTTGGCTGGGCATAAACATTCACGAGACAAACGTTTGAACTCTTTTTAAAAGAAAGTGTGTCTCAGATCAAGTAATAATAGTTGCTTGTACTTTTTTTTTTTTTTAATGCAAGTTTGAGGCTTAGATGTTTACCCCTGGTCTGTGCATGGCTTGAATAGCTCCCCTGTTGCAAGCTGTGACTCTTCCTCCCCCCCCATTTTACCTGAAGCTCGCGTTCATAGTTGAGTCCACGACAAAGCCATCATTTTCCACCCAGCTGTTCACTGTTGTGCATCAGTGATGGATGATCCAGAAGATCCCTGCGTCCTTCTCTTGCTAGCTCACTAGCAAACGACTAAAAAAAGGGCCTCACCCGGTGAACTGCATTTAAAAGCTGCCAAATGAAAGGATAGTGGGAAAAGTTAACAGAATCAAACTGAGAGGTTTGGTCTGTAGCCTAATTGCAATAAACAGGGGTGTTAAAGGGTGAGGATCAACAGGTTTTAATCAACACATTGTACACCTTCAGTGCAGATAACTTCAGTTTAGCATTATGAGGCCAAGCCTAGGAGTGAGACATGAACCCAGGTGCTTTGAATCTCCCAACACTCAGCTCCTAGGCAAGAGGAGACCTCCTCCTCTGCTGAGAGTGGGAGTGCACGACAGAAGAGGGGGAAAGGGACTGTACATTTAAAGATCGTCCTGTCCATACTCACAGCACTTTCAGAAGTGGCACGGGGACTTAAAAAATGGCCTGACCCCTAAAATAGCTGCATAGAGCTGTGTCTGCGTTGGCTTTACCCAAGATTTTATACCAGTGGTACAGGTACCACCATCAGCAAATGTTCAAAGCACTGCCATAGAGCCATGCATGGCTAAATTAGCATTCGAACCAGTTTTCCAAACCTGCTCTGTAGCTTTTCTGAGTGTTAGATAAAATGATACCTAAAGGTGCTACTGGGTGGCCACCTCCCACTAAAACTCAATGGGAATTAGGCACCTAATGCCCTACAGTGCTTTTCAGAAGTCCAGCTCCTGTCCATGTTGCACCTCTACTATTGTTACTATCTGTGAAACTTCACCTGTGCTAGCAATACTATTTTTAAAAAATTTTTTTTGGAAAAAATAAGTAAGTTTTTGTAGCTAGGACCTGTGTGTTTGTTTTCTAGATGTGCAATGGGGTTGCACAGAGAGGGCTTTCCAGGCTTATTATGTACACAGAAAAAACCAGAAAGTTTCTGAACCCTCTATCTTCTCTAACTCTAATCTCACCTTTCACCGTTCGTTAGGCCATTTTCTCACCACATGCATGTATAAATTAGTTACTCCCAATTACCATTTTCTAATGAAGATAATTGCACATAAATCCGGTGGTGGAAATCCATGCCTGCTTGATAGATCCAAATATTAATCTTTAAAAAAATGCATTAAAATAATATACCTGAACTATTGAGTTGTGAATAGTACTTCACCCAAAAAACCCAAGGGACTCTGGTTTATGTGCTGAAGAGCTTGCAATCTAAGTAAAAGCAAAATAAAAGCCACAAAACTAATAAAAGCAGGAAACACAAACGAGACCCTATAGTTTAGGCTTAAAAGTTGGTATACCTTAAATGCTGATGATCCGTTAGGATATATACTCCTGAACCTCTTCTTTTTTGATTTGTTAATATATGCATGCACCCATCTCAAAGCAGCACGCAGGAGATACCCCTGGGCTGGGTCTCAGCAAGCAGAGCTGTGGTTTCATCAACGCTGGCCTGGCATAAGGAAGTCAACACAAGCCACCAAATCCGTCCGTGCTAAAAACGCCCAAAAAAAGTGTGCACCCGCTACAAAAGCTAGTATGGACCATGACAAACACATGATATTATGTTCTCCAGACTGCAGGTTGTTAAGAAGGAAAGCTTGCATTTACAACCCAATCCAGCACCCTAGTTGGCCCAGCCTTTCAAAACCTTTCACCTGAATAAAATACTGCAAATGCTAATAAAAGCACAAACACGTTGGTAAGAGTCTGCCACGTATTGCTGTAATAATACACGCTGCTGAGTGAAACGGGCGTATCCGTACAAGTGAGTTTGTACTGATATATGCTGCGTCCGCAATGGAAATTGCAATGATTCACTGAACCGATGAAGAGAGAAGCGTTACCAATAATCCCTGTTTCTGCCCGAGAGCATTGAGTGGAAACAACCTTCTTGTTCGGTTGCAATATTTCAAGACTGAAATTTCAGAATAAAATGCATTCGATCTTGATTTCAGTCATAAACACTTCCGCATTTAAGATCACAATACAATTCCCTATGTTATTTGGCTCAGGAAATGCCTCCTGCATTTTTTAGAGTGAAATATCACGCTCTTTTCTTGACTTCCAAACCCTCCCCTGCTATCTCTTTGTGCAGAAATGTCACCTATTTTCCAGCCGGCATCTTAACCTTTTGGACTGTAAAATGAGCAGACTCCTGACGGGAACGTGTGCGATTGCAGCCAGAGAACTGCCACTTGTACTCAGTGTGAGTAGCACAAATTTCTAGTTGTCCTCAAAGAAAAAGTATGACACTGGCGAATCCACACCGCTTCATGCAACACACGCAAGGTATTCGAGACCTTTGCACGTGTGTTTTAGCGAGGTATTCTGGCAGCCTTTAGCATGGTAACATTTTGGTCCCCCACCGAGTTTCCTAGGTCCCCCCTGCAAAGGCAGATGGGGAGGCAGGCTGTGCTTTGTCGGGGGCCGGCTGGGCACACAATTTGCGGGTACTCAAGTACTTGCAAAATGAAGCACGTGCGTGCAAAATGGAGCATGTGTGTGCATGCATGAAATAGAGCATGCATGCAGATGTGTGTACACATGTGCAAAATGAAGCGCGTGTGTGCATGTGTTCATGCACAAAATGGAGCATGCAGATGTGCAGACACAGGCACAAAGGCATGTGGGAAATGAACTGTGTGCAAAATGGAGTGTGTGCATGCACTGAATGGAGTGTGTGTGCATGTATGCAGTGTACATGTGGAAAACAGAGCATGTGCAAAATGAAGCATGTGCAGACATGTTCACACGTGTAAAATGGAGCATGTACATGCACCCAATGGAGCGTGTGTGCACATGTGCAGTGTGCATGTGCAGAACAGAGCATGGGTGCAGCTGCGTGTACACAAGCATGTGTGAAATTAAGTATGTGCAGTGCATGGGCAAAATGGAGCACGCATGTGTGCTGACACATGCCAAATGAAGTGTGTGTGCAAAATGGAGCATGTACGTGCACCAAATGGAGCATGTGTGCAGTATGCATGTGGAAAATAGAGCATGTGCAGGTGCGTGTACACAAGCATGTGCAAAATGAAGCATGTTGTGAGTGTACAAAATGGAGCATGTGTACAGACATGTGCACACCCGTGCAAAATGGAGCATGTGCATGCACCAAATGGAGTGTGCATATGTACTAAGTGTGCATGTGCAAAACAGAGCATGTGCAGATGTGTGTACACATGCATGTGCAAAATGAAGTGTGCGTAGCATGTGTCCAAAGTGGAGCATGCATGTGTGCAGGCATGTGCACATACACGCGTGCAAAGTGAAGTGTGCGTGCACCAAATGGAGTGTGCGCGCGCACAACACGGATGCGGGGGAAGGAGGGGGTGAGACGCCCTCAGGCCCCGCCCCTCGCGCGCTAACCCGCGCGCACTCCAACGGCTGTCCTCTTCCCCCTCCCCTTGGGCGTGAGGGGGCGGGGCTTCACTAACGGCCGTCCCCGCCCCCCCACCCTCAGGCGCGAGGGGGCGGGGCTTCACTAACGGCCGTCCCCGCCCCCTCCTCAGTACGCGCCGCTTCCCGCGCCAACGGCCTGATTGGCCAACTGTCTGGGCAGGGAGAAACCATTCCCCGCGAGAAAGGGGCGTGAGGAGTCGAGTGGGGCGAACCATTTCTCTACCTCTATAAATAGAATTACAGATGTTTGGCGTCAGTCTTAGGGTCTGCGCTTCAGCCGGTTGGCGGGGGGAGTGCTAGCTTGTATCTATATTGCTATCTATGAATAATAGAAATATGTATCAGGATACAGATAAAAGAATACATTAAATATAGATAAACAAATCTATAGGTTTCGTATATTTAAATATAAATATCAATAAAATAAATAGCTACGTTTTTCACATTCCTGAAAGCGCAGACTTTAAGAACAACGCCAAAAATCTATTTCTACAGAGATAAAAGACATAAATATAGAGAAAGTAATAGATATAAATGTAGATAAAATATATATGATATATATTTAGGTATAAATATCGATAAAAGAAAGAGCTACATTTTTCACATTCCTGAAGCGCAGACTTTAAGAACAACACCAATCATCTATATTTCTATATGGGCAAAATAAATAGTTATAAATATAGATAAAAGAATTGATATAGATATAGATCACATATTCATTATCTATATTTAACAGAAACCAGGGATTGAGCTGATGCACATTTTCAAGCACTGACTTGGTAGCTGGTTGGCTTATTTTTTTCTTCCAGTTTAAAGGACATTTTTAGGATGCGACCCTTACATGGCACATGTGGCCAGTCTGAATTTGTTGCACAATGGACTAGTTACTTGTGTAATAAGTAACTGCATAATACTTGTAACGTGTGGTAAGGGGCTTGAGTGGCCACCCATTTTACAGACTGAGCCCCATCGAGGTCCATGTCACCACCATCCCTGAAAACCTCTCTGGAGAGGGGAGGCTGAAACAGGGCCACATTAAATGCTCCCCATTAAGGTATGAAACTCAATCACTCAGAAATTAGGATGGGCCATAATTAAGATGGCCTTAATTCAGCCTTCTGGTGCCCCTGCAATAATGCACTCATTTAATCACACCATGATCACATGCTATTTTTTCCTTCAAAAGCCTTGGGGTGGATGGTGCTTCCCTTATGATCTTCCCTCATAACTTGTTTGCTCCTTGTTCAAGGCGCAGCCTTATGTCGTGCTTTTTGCAAAGTATGCAACCCCTGAGCTGAAGACAAACACGCTCGTGTCTTTGTGGGCTTCTCTAAGGCACTCATATCGATAGTATAAATAAAATTAATTTTTGCAATTCCTCTGTAGAAAGGAGGAATATAATTATTCTCTTTCTACAGACTGAGAATTGAGGCACAAATCAATTTAACAAAGTCTCCACTGGTTTTGAGTGACCAGTTGCAGGTGCCCAGGACACGATTTTTCAACGGGCTCAGCACTATTTAGCACTTTGTGTGTTCAAGATGCATGTCTTCGTGACTTCCATAGCAGCTGTCGATGCTCAGTGCTTCTGCAAATCAAATCCAGGGTCTCAAATCAAACACTCCCAAAATAGGAATGTACTAGTAGGGACTACATGCAAACAGTTTAAGTGACTTGAGAAGTCTCACCCAGGAGACAGGAGTAAGAAGGGCAGCATTTAACATCCTTAACTATCAGACTGTTGTTTCACTTCTGCAAATTCTCGTATCAGTCCCCAACACTCCTAAAATAACACAAGTGTCCTACAGACCACCCAACACAGCACAGACCTGATGCACCCCTAAAGCAGATCTATCCTGTGCATTGAATGAGGTAAGTGTCATATGGAAAAACGGCAGTGAAACTGTGATGTTATAGCCTGGATGGTCCAGAAATTACATGAGAGGCAAGGATTCCTATAGGGCAGTATGTTTATTGGACCAACTCCACAGGTGGGCTAGAGCTAGACAAACTTTTGAATGCAAGACAAGGTTCTTTCGGTAAATCTGGTATCTTTTATTAGACCAACTCAGGCATTCATCTTCAGGTGTAGTCATGACCCTGCACTGTGCCTGGTAAAGTAAACCTTCTGCTTAAGAAGGTTTAAAAGCTATACACTGCTCATTAGTTTATAAAATCTGTAGCTAGTCTAGAAAGGGCCAACATATTCTGCTTTCTGCCTAACTTCAGACTAACTCAGGTAACTCCCTCTCCCTATTTACTCCTGCTGCAGGTTCTCTTAATCCTAATCCATTAGTTCCAGGTCTGGCACACCTGGCAGCAGACTACAACTTCAGTTGAAGGGAAGGTCTTGTTTGGCACCAGTGCGTAGACCACTGTTGCATTTAGCAGCTAAATCTGAGAGGTTTCTGTAAGGATGTACTATAAACAAAAGTCACCAACAATTTGGGCACAAGAACATTTTGAAGAAAATGTGCCAGAACATTTTTAAGCAAGGGCAAAACAGTATATTTTTGCCTTGCATTGTTCTTGGAAACACCTGGAAATTTAGGGTTGAATTTTTCCAAACTATTTAGGTTTGAGGCATTTTCCTCATTGGGGAATTCCAGAACAACTCCTTAGTTTGGTGAAGTGATAAGAAACTAGATAGGTTCTTATAATGGGGAGTGCCTAGAAGCCTTAGTAATTATCAGTGGCACAAGCCTCGTGTATGATAATGATGCACTTTCATGGCAACATAATTTCAGTAATACATTTCATACCTCCAAATCAGCTGTTTTTATTCATTTCTGCTGAGATCAGCTATTGAGAGATTTGAAAAAAAGGTCACATATTTTAGTTTAAGCAAAAAGCAAAGAAATCCGTTGGCAATTTTCCACTTTTTAAGCGGCCCAAGTTGAGTTTCATTTGATTTTATTTCCTGCCTCGCACAGAGTGGATTTCTTGATCCTGTTTCATGCAGTCTACCTCATTTGAAACTAAATTAGATGGACTCTACTACTGATCTCATGTAATGTGCATTACAATATCACGTAATACAAAGTAAAAGCAATTTTCTTCTAGCTCTGGTGCCTGAACTTAAGCACTTAAGTGTGTATTACAATAGCATCTAGCTAAAAGCAGTTTGCTTTTCAGATGGATTGAACATACGCAGCTCCCTTTCTTGGCAACAGAAGTTATTTAGCCCAGCTGCTTATAACCTGTAAGCATCTACATTTAAAATTTTTTATCTGTTTTTTTTTTTTTAATTTTGCCCTTGGTAACATAAGTCTTTCGAACATTTTAGAAAACTAAAGAAATGAGTGAGTGCATAGCTGAAAAGATAGATAGGACTCCCACAAAAAGAAAAAATGTAGCTTTTATTCCTGCTGCATTACAGCAGTACAATATAACTATTCTGAGACTTTGCACAATGGGTGACAGGGGAAAAAAGCTTTTCAGGACAAACCAGCCTAAATATGGTCTACACAGCCTCTCCTTTGTTACATTCAGAAAGTCTAAACCGCTACAGATTAATTTCTGCTTCCAGCAAAAAGACTTAAGAACCTGAGAACTGACTGAACATGAGTAAACAGTCTCAATTTTTTCGCCTCTACTTAAAAAGACTCTTCGAGAGAGAAACATGTCAGCACAGAGCCACACAGCTTTTCTATCACCCAAAACTGTTTTTACACGAAGAAACAAAACCATTTTTCTAGATAGGTAAGAAACCAAGTGTTACTTGTGTGTCTCACATAGATTAACTCTATGATGTAACTTGTACCCTATGTTGGGTAAATATCGATTTCTTTCAGTCAACTCTTTAAAACTGAAACACAACAAAGCAGTAGGGCTGTACGAAACAGCACCGTTCTGTTTTGCCTTGAGTTTCGAGGTTTTCACAGAACAGCATTTTGTATCAAATTTCATTTAGATTCGAAACAGCTGTTCCGTTTTGCTTTGTCGAAATAGTGAGGCTGTTTCAATGTTTTGCTAGATCGGCTGGGGATGGGGAGCCGGCCCAGCTGGGCTGACTTCCCATCCCTGGCGCTAAATTGTGGTGGGCCGAGGAGTCAGCCCAGCTCGGCCAATTTCCTGTGCCCGGCCAATCTAGCGAAACATAGAAACAGCCCTACTGTTTCAATGAAGCAAAATGGAAAAGCTGTTTCAAATTGAAATGAAATTCAATACAAATGCTGTTCCATCAAAACTGTTAGATTGGGCTAGGGCCACGGAGTCAGCCCAGCTGGGCTGACTTCTCATTCCCGGCGCTATGGTCGACACATTTTGACTAGCCTCATTTGGTTTCAAGGCTGTTTTGAAGCCCTTTGTTTCACTTCAATTTTGCTGTTTCAACCTCGAAATGAGTAGAAATGAAACAGCCAGTGAGATTTCGCACAGCCCTACAAAGCAGTAACATACATTCATAAAAAGAAAAAAAGGGATATTGGTTGAGTATAGAGATGGAGCACTTTCAACAGGAGCTGCCAGACTCCTGTTTTTTTATGGTCAGGTAACATTTTAAGAACAAAGTAAGGCAACCTTTCACAATGGTTATTGTTTTTTTCAACCCTGTAAGAAACTGAGCGTTCAGGATAACTGCTTCTCTCATCTTTCACATCTTAAGTCGTCTTATCCCTTTATAGAAGCTCCTATATTTTACGTTTAAAAGTTGATATTATTTCCTCTCCAGCAATGTTCACGTATCCCAAAGGCATTTTTACTGTGCTAGAACAGCAGCTGTTAGGCAAACATGGCACTCATCATACATTGTTGGCAGCATGAGCCTTCAAGAACAGTGCTACTTGAATATTAAAAAAAAAAAAATGAATATGGGGAACAGAATATAGAACTAAAACAACCCCTGGCACCAGGAAGAGAGACACAAGAGCCAAAGAAACTAAATACTCTCTACTCTCTTCAGAGAGCAGCATATCATCTTTAAAGCATAAGTGACATTTTTTTCATGTATATTTCTTAAATATTAACAATAATAATAAAAACCAACACACAGATCCCAAACTACAGGTGGAAATTCATACAAAGACAGGAGCCACCTTATTAACCAGAAAGTGCAAGTCCTTGCTCTCAATGGAAAGCAGTTTATGCTTGTTATAATATGCTTATTATACATGGACAGTTTATGCTCATTTGTTCTTGTGCCAATGCTACGTTAGCTTTAATAGCTCATCTACTTCCCTTGTGTTCACCCCAATGTATTTTTAATCATATCCCATCTCCGCCTTCATTTTGGTGGGCCTTCTGTGCACCTGTTCCATCTTGAGCTCCTTTCTTGAACATGCATGACCAGAATTATAGATAGTAATTCAAATGTGGCTTCATTAATGCCTTGTAGAACAGCATTACTGTTCTACAACATCTGAACTGGAAATACTTTGATGGATAAGCATTCAGATCACCTTTTCCATCACTGCATCTCCTGGTGGTTCATAATCATCCTGTGATCAAGTATTACAACCATGAATTTCTCCTTCTATGCCATTTCAAACTGACAGTCCCTCAGACTAAAGGGCATATTCTGGTTATTAGTACTGAAGTCTACAAGCAACCACTTCCTCTCGTTCTTCCTGTATAAATCATACCATCATATGTAGGAGAAACATCTAAAAGAGGGCTCAGGTCTTAACAGATACCACACTTCCCAATTCACCTTTGACTTCCCATTTTGGTAGATGGTGGATTTTGGGCCGGACCCAGAATGGGCCACATTTTCATTGTCTTTAGACAGGAATAGGAGCAGACCCCTTATTCTAAAAAGCAAGAATGCCAACGTAGTTCCATCACTGAAAGATCAGACCTTTGTCTAGGTAAATCTGACTTAGAGTGACCAATCAAAGGTAAGAGATGCTTTTAAATTACTGACATAGCTAACTTTTAATGAGGTATTCCACAGAATTAATTTACAGCAAGATTAAGGAGTTTTAACAAATATGAGCAGCTCTCACAGAAACAGCCCACTTCACAGTTATGGCGAGGAAATACAATGCCAAAATGCCCTGTGGACAATTATTACAAACAGGGAATAAACACCATGCACACCCGGTGCCCAAGTCTGAGTGCAGATTTTATCGTTCGTTTTATAGAAGCTGTCTGTATTTTCATAGATTAGGTTACATTATCAGTGGATGAGGACAGGAAGGCAAGCTGTCAGGGAGGGGACAGACATAGCTGCATAATCAGGGCTAGATGAAAAGATGGAGCCAGCATAAACCAGCACTAGCCAAAGAGAGGTTGAAGGAAACCGTGAGGTGGATGAAGCAAACCCCAGGAAGAGACAGCAACACGAACTGGCTGGAGAAAGGCCTTGTTTGGCAGCAGTTTGAAGCTGTTGAGAGAATGTGGGAAGCAGGAACCAGGAATACTCGGAGGCAAAGGCAACAAGTTACGCAGATGGGAAAGACGGGATGTAGACATGAGCACAGATGGCACGCAGGCTTTGGAGCCACAGGCTACTGCAGACTTTGCTCAGCACTCTCCTGCTCATTCTTCAGAGGACACAATCCTGCACTCTTCCAAGTCATCCCCATCTGATACTGTCTCCTGTAATATCCATATAGAGGGGAGGAGCGGGCATCTTGCTCTGGACAAACACACATCAGTTTGTAAAAATGATGCAAGAGCAATAATGCAGCCCAAGGTTTTAGAAACTCATCGAGGGTTTTTGGGCAATTTACAGGATTTCTTTATGGACAAGTCAGCTAGTTCCACTATTTATTTCCTCATTGTACCTACATTTGGCATGGTCTACAGAAAAAGAGTGGTACTGCTTTAATTATAAGCTACACCACCATAGTTAAAAAAACCCTTATCGTCAGCACCATCGGTCCTGGTCTACGCCACAGAGCGTTAATGGCACAACTCCCAGTCCGTAGCCATGCTCACTTTTGAGTTAAAGTTCTGCCTCAGATTTTGCGGGCAAAATAAATAGTTGTACTACTTTAAAGGTGCTCACAGCAACATAACTTATTCCCATAAGGCACTAGTATATGGGTGTGATTGTGCAAACAGCATGGGTTGTCCAAATTTAACTATTTCAGTGAACTCTCTCTCCTCCAACCGCAATAGCCATATTGATACCAAAACTGCTTGTAGACTAAGCCTTTCTGACCAGCGTCATGGATGGCAGCGCAGCTCTGGAAAGACTGGTGTACGCAGTGTGTGCCCTCTGCTGGCTCTGCAGGGACTTACCAGTATTTCAAAACCTGGATACATTTCTCACAGGCAGGATGGGGTATTGAAAGCAAATTACAGATTTGAACTGCCGGGTATAATCCATGCCTTTTGCTTCACAGTTAACAGTGAAAGAAAAAAAAAATAACCAGAAATTTGTGAGCTATCCAGAAAGTTCATTGCAAGAACCTCCACAATGAACTTTAGCCTGAGTGTGGCAAAGATGCATCCTAGTGAAAGATTTGTGCAGCATGCTCTTTGCTAAAATGTGCAATACCACAAAAATAATATGTACACACACACACATGCTTTTTATACATGCTATGATAAGATTCCTACTCCCATCATCCCTTTCTGCGTTGCAATATAGCACTACACTTACAATAAACTTTGATCCATCCAGTAAGTGGTAGACTACAAATCCTCAGATCCTACAATATGTCCATACCAACTAAAATAAATATTGGGCACCCTTACACAGACTAGGATCTGGCCTCTTTAAACACCCCGTTGTTAATATTCTTTACCCAGTACAGCCCTCTTCCTCCTACCCGAGCATGACTTTTAGGGCTCATGCACTCATCTGCTACTTCATGTGAAGGAAAGGAAAACAGCTCATCAAAGCTCCCAAGCACCTACTTGGGGAGCAGCATCTGTATGACATGACCCCCTGTGCACAGCAGCTTTGGCTAAGCCAACTGGCAACAGTGAGGAAGCCAGTACAGAAATCACCCCTCCACAGCACAGCTCCTGAGGGACAGTAGCAACTGGCTTGTTTTCACTCTCTTTGAGAAGTCAATAAGGTCCAGGTTGCAGAGGGAGAAAGCAGGCCACAGAAGTGCTGCAAGTGGATGGATGATCTTTGGGGATTAAGCCCGGCCATCCACAGCACAACTCTCTCTAATCCATCTCCCGCAATCTGTTTTATAAGGGAAATATGCAGAAGAAAGTCCATAAACTGAACTTTCCTCGGTGTCTCACCACCTCATGGGCTGGCTTCTCCATAATGGGCAGCACATTACCCTGGACTTGCTGCCAGTGCTTGGCCCAGATCCCAAGGACCCTGCTACAATCCTCCCTGACTGGATCCTGCAAGCAAAATATAAAGGCAAAAGGGGGAAAAAAAGCATGGGACAGGAGGAAGAGAATGAATTTTCCAAGCTGCTGAGACAATATTTGTCTTGTAAGGCAAACGTGCAGCAGATGATTCCCCATTTACTTATTGGCAGGTTTTGGCCACCACTTGGGTACAGTTGCAGTAAGGTTCACAGTGGTGTCACCTGGTAGATTTATATGCAGCAATTCATTTATATTAGCCAATCGCAGCAAAGCAATGCCAAGTTCATCTCCTCCAGCCCGGTATTTGCCAGCTGATTTTCCCGATTCAGTCAAGATATCAGACCCCTCAGGAATCCTTCCCGATAACAGAGGAGCTGAAAGCTGAACTGGCAGCAGACGTTTACGGATGACACCCATGTGGTGGGTCCTAGCTGTTAGCTCCTGTCCAATGTAACAGCCTTTGGTAAAACTGATGCCGTTCATATAGGCCAGGTTGGATTCCAGGGGCAGGGCTACTCCTGGAGGAATGTCTTCTGCACCTTCAGGAATTCCTGGAGGGAAAATAAAATGAGAATCAACAGATAAATGCTGTAGGGCTCCTCCAACAACAAGGACCTTTCAGTACATGGGCTGTCAAGCTTGCTGTCCCCTGCAAACTGTAAATAAGGCTATACTTGTAAACAGAAATAATTTGAAAGGAATGGCCTTTCAACAGGTTAGCTCAGGGCCCAAGCTGAAATCATATGTCCTAACTGAGCAGCCTTTACAAAGGCCGATTGGAAAGGCAAAGTGAAAAGCTGCGTTCGAGTCTGTTCTCAAGAGGTGTCGAGCACTTCCCTGTGGAAATCATAAGCACTATGCAGGGCTGGGGTCAAATGAACCAGTACATATTTTAATATTTTAAGGGTCATATCTTGATCACCTTCATCACATGGTTGGATTGTAGGTTCAATAAAGGGTCATTTTTACAAAATCTTACGTAGTATGCACAGGCTGGTCAGGAAACAGCCCAATTTATATTAAAACTTATTTAAAAAAAAGAATTTGGGTCATCCAACTTGAAAACCTCTTTCTTATTGTCCTTATCTCTTAAGACTTTGCCAAATGCTTATCAATAATTTGCACTTCATAACTTCTGAACCACAGTGACTATTATCTTTGTTGAGCATATTAGATGCCCAAAAAGTAATGTGCTTCTTAAAGAGCCCCTCTGCCCCCCTCAAGTCATATTTTTGTATTTGAGTTTTTCCTCCTCGTCAATGTCACTCCATTTTTCTTAAGTTTTGTTGAAATTAGTCCGTCTGAAGACCAAAGTGTAGATTACGACTGTCCTCTTGTTGCACAGTTTGAGGGTGACCAGGTCCTGCTCACTGCTCCCCCAACTACTACTGCAGCTAATATTTTCTGGCAGCGCCTTTTCAGAAACCCACTGAAGTCAACAGATCCATCAGCACATGTCAAAAGAAGGATCTGAGCTACAATTTCCATCACAAATCAAATGTAAACTGCTCTGTTCCTAAATGCCTTTAAGAATGCAGCCACATATTCTTTTCTAAACAGACTAAATTTGTTTGCCAAGGCTTTCCCTGGCAACAGGAAAACAGACAGCACTGGTAGTAGTCCAAACTTCAACAAAATGACTCAAACTATGGAAACATCTGACCATATGGAAATGAGAAATCCTATTTTTCATTGTATATACATGCCACCCACCAACCCACCTACACACAAAAAACCTTAGCAACAGAAAAATATATTTAAAAATATTTAAAAAAATAGAACAGAAATCATATTTAGCCCCGAAGTATCAGACATTCTGTGTTCCCTACCATGTTCAGTACATTCAGACTGGCAATAATTAGCATTTATAACTTTCTCCAGTGTCTCGCATATAGACTTTTTATGAAAACATGTATAATTTCTTTCATTTTCCTGGTCTGCAAAAATATAAAACTAGAACTGGCTTTACCTTGTTTGTATCTGTGCCTATGATACTCCTTAATGTTTCCTATCTGACTCCCAGGGACAACCTCTAGTGGGTTTGTCTCTTTGCTCATGACCAGTCTCCAGCCCATGACTTCTGCTCTGGGATCAGGAGTTAAAATCAAAGTTTTGTCTTTGTATTTATCGAGGGTACTGGAAACATATCCAGACTGCTCCCCTGGGAGGACTGCCCACAAAGACAGGTCAAGGCAGGGGTCTATGTCTACTTTCCTCCGGATCTTGTACAATTTCAAATGCTTTTGAACCGAGTCCAGCATGGTGCTGTCACACTCCAGCAGGATGTTTGGCTCCTCTTCTTGACTTTCATGAAGCCTGAAAAAGTAACACACTCAAGGTCAACAGAAATAGAAAAAGATTCACGCAAGCCCTTTTCCTTAATCCAGGTCTAAATCCAACAATTTGCAGAATGGATTCAATGCAACAGATGCTGATCTAAGCAATACTCGACCTCTTGGGTAACTAAGAAATGTTTACATCAAACTTTTCCTTGCACGGTGTTTACCACTGCTTTGCCCAGCACTCTTGGGCTTCCCCCTGTGCCCACCCCCCTAGTGAAAATCCATAAAGACCCTCTCATCCTTCTCCTGCAAGCCAGAAAGAAAACTATAACCCAACAATAGTTAGGCAGGCATGATCGGTACTACTGAAAAGGCTACAAATTTCACCCACTTGATCAGAGAAGTTACCTTGCCTTGCCCATATCAGCATGCTTGGTTCTCTCATCCACCTGTTATTTCTTGTCTAAGAGTCTGTAAGTAATTTAGGGTGGGGGTTGCTGATTGCTACACGCTGCTAGCATGACAGGGCCCGACTTAGCCCTGCCTTTCATGCACTACCACATGAACAGCAGCAGCACAGCTGAAAATACCAGAAGACCCCGTTCTTTACTGCCTTGTTCCTGAAACGGTCTTTTACATCTGTGTGCAATGGGCAGACAACACTATCATTATAGTCTAATAGCACTCTCAACCAATTTGTACAGCGATAGAGGACTGTGTGAGGTGCACGGCAGTGGTAAAGCCGAGCCACTCTATTCAGATATCGTCCAGGACAGGCTCCCACCTCCGTCCTCTCCATATTCACAGCGTGCAGGCAGCAGGGGGACCCCCCTCCATCCACTCTGTCACCACCACCTGTAGGCCCATCTACTCCATCGCCTGCCGTGCCGGGGGGGGGAGGGGAACGACACAACAGAGGCCCAGGCCCAAGCTCACTCACCCCCACCTGGGGGGCCAGTGGGAACAAAGTCCAGTATCTGGCCCTGTGCCCCTGCTCCACTTCTCTGCCCACCCCACATCACTTTGGGCTCGACCCCATTCCTCCCCTTTGCCGTGGCAGTCCCGATCCCATTCCCTCCTCTCATGCCTCTATCACCTCCTCCATGGAGTGTGGGGAAGCGTTCCTCCTTCCCCCACTTCGCCCCAGGGCCAGGCCGTTGTGGGGCCAGAGCTGGCGTGGGCCCACCCCTCTAAGCCACTATTGTGGGGCCTGGCACACCCCCCTCCCCTCTGTTTTGGGCCCAGCTGAGGTCAAGGAGCAAGGGCGGGGGAAGGAGGAGGGCTGGCCTTCCCTCCTACCCCCATTCTGTAGGCTCTGTTGCCACCACATCCAGGGAGCGGGGGGATCCCCACCCTGCAATGTCCCCATCATCATGACAGTACTCCGCTGCGCTGCCACCTCCTGTCCGAGCGCTGTATTTGTACTCTGATTGGTTGTGTCTGTCGACCAATCAGTGAGAATAAAGCGTTATGGAAAGACAGACAGACTACAGCTTTTATAATATTAGAATTATGATAATGTCTAGAGACTCCAACCACCAATCAGAACTCAGTGTTGGGCACATATCACACATCTAATGAACATGGAGTTATGGAGGGAAATATGACTGTAGGCATGAAACTTTTCAGGGGTTATTGCCTACTGAATGAGACCAAAAATGAATCCTACACAACCCTCTAGGGGTGCACTGATAAAGATTGTTTGGGCTGATACTAATGGCCAATTATTGACCAGCCATATCAGCCAATATACTGATCCTATTGCAAATATGCAGCCTGGCAGCTTGGACAGCAGTGTCTGGCTGTTAAGTCTGTTGGTGGGGGGGAGGGAAGGGGCCACTGCCCACCCAATGCCGACCCCCTTCCAGCCCGAATGCAGCTCCAGCCCAGACCCCTGCTGGGAAAAACCCGGCACAGCCCCGCCCTGAGCCTACAGCTTGCCCTCGCCCCATGCACAAATCTGAAGGACACATGACCCCCATGCCTCCCCCAGGCGGGTGTGCAGCAGCGGCAGCAGCAGCCACCCCCCCTCCCCCCCGCGGCCTCTGGATTAACCGCCCGCAGCTCTGCCCCGCACCTCGCCTCAGCTGAGCAGCGCCTGCCCAGCCCCACTCCCCCCCTTACCATGGGGACCATGATCTGCACCCCGAACAGACTTACTGGCCCCCTTCCCTCCCCCATGACTCTTGCCCCCCCCAGACTTACTGGCCGGATGCTGCTCTCAAAACTACCAGGCTGCATACCTGGCCACATGCATGCTGCAGCTACATCCATGCATGTGCAATTTATGAGCGACATTATCGGTCACATCAGCCGGAACAAGCCGATAGCCAATAATGTCAATTTTCCTTTTATTGGTGCCCATACGATATGTATCAGTGCACCTCTAGAAGCCTCGCCTGATATACCTCTGAAAACAGAAGGAAAAGCTAAAAAAAACAATACAAGTTTGTTTCAAAGTGGAAAAACTACCTGTCCACTTCTTCTGGCACAATGAAAAGCTCAACCACGGCCTGTTTTAAAATACGACTGGCTGGTATGATCCTGCAAAGATGGACGTGTGAGCTTAAGGTGATGCATTGTAGGTGCACCTGCCAATTTTGTGTGCGCACACAAGTCTTGTGACAAGCTGTATGACCATGAGTATCACTAGGCAGTGTCCCCTGGCTCCCTGGACTCATTCGGTATGCTCTGCTCAGCACCCTGCATGATGCACTCATGCTGAACCTTTTACCTTTGCTCCTGTCCCTGGTTTATATTTTGTCCCACAAATTTAGTTGATGCATACCCACTAGCCAACCCCCTCTATCAACTAACTGGTGTTCTGAGAGCCTAAGGCCCATTTCCCGATGTGGATCAAACAGGTCTGTGTCACACCGTTGCTCCTGTCCCCACGTTGCTCCTTTGTTGCCTCATGTAATCAGTTCACAAATCTAATAGCTCCCTCTACTAACAGGGGGATTCACCGTTGCTCTGTGGGCCTACGGCGTGCGTCAAGTAGGCCTGTGTCACACGGTGGCAAAGAGCAGATGCTGAAAAGGAAAGTAGACTGGGCCTGAGCACAGTTCCTCTCTTCCGTGCAGCCTCCAGTACTTAAGATCGAGGAAGCTCCAGTTCAGAGGCCATGTCCCTCGCTCCCAGGCTCAATAGCTGCAAATGCCCCTTTCCTCCAACAGTGTGCCCAACCCTGTCGTGTAACTGGCTAAACTCTCATCTTCTGCAGCACCTGTTGGCAACAAGCTCCGTGCCAGGTGAAAAAGGACTTCCTTACATTCGTTTTAAACTACCTAATGGTTGCATGTTGCAACCCCTTGTTCTTGCGAGACAGGCTCAGAGATGCTGCGCTGGAAGGGAGCTCCAGAGACCGTCCGGTCCAGCCCCTGCCGGTGTGTTGCAAGTTGTGGCCCCTCGCTCGTGCAAGATGGCCTCAGAGACCGTCCGGTCCAACCCCTGAGTTTGTATCAGGATGAATCCGCCTCTATCGCCCAAACTCCACGCAAGATGAGTGCCTAACACCCAGCCTGGCACAGGAAAAGCAGGGCGGCCAGGGTGCCCACCAGACTGCTTCAGTGCAGACAACGCGCTGTCAGGTGCGGCACACGTGGCCCTTCCTCTCTGGACTAGACGACATCCCTTCCAGCCCGATGAACTCCTGGGGGGAGTGAGTTGCTCGTCCTCACTCAGCGGCTTGGAAATCCTCACTGCATTGCTTTTCTCAGCCGACTAGTCCAGGGGTGCAGCGTTCAGAGGATGGATTGCACAGGCAGCGGTTGCACCAGAGGTCACCCCGGGGCATCCCCCAATGCCCCTCCATGGCACAGAGCTGGGTGCCCCAGGGAGCCACGTGACAGCCCCTCCCCACCTCCTCCTCCGCAATGGTCCGTCCCAGGTGCACCCTCCCTTCCGCTGGTTTGTCCCAAGCGCTGCCTGGCCCGCACAGCGGTTTCTCCCAACCGCCCCCCCCAGGAGCGGCCTCACCTGTAGAGGATGAGGTCATAGAGACAGCGGCCCTGCACATTCAGTGCGTGCGCGTAGAGGGCGCGCGGCACCGCCCCCTCGGCCCGCGCCAACCGCGTGACGTCATGGGTGACCAGCCCCTGCAGGAAGGCGAGCGCCTCGGGGCCCCGCACGCGCAGCAACGCCCGCCGCAGCGAGAAGCAGGTGCCGGCCGCGGCCGCGGCGGCCCCGCTCCGGGCCCGAGCCCGAGCCCCACCGAGCCGCGCCGCCCTCACCAACATGGCGGCCGCGGGCAGTCGCGCCGGTACCTCGCGGCCGCCGCCATGTTGGGTGCGGCGCGAGCGACCCGCCTCTGCCAGGCCACGCCCCTTTGCCGTTGGACCGAGCTCCGCCCCTTGCCGCATGCCTGCGCCCCCTGCCAGTTGGGCCTCGTCCTGTCTGCGCCCCGCCCCCTGCCCATTGGGCCTCGTCCCTGGCTGGGCTCCGCCCCCTGGCTGGTGGGGTGGGGCGGGGCTGAGCGCGGTGTGGCGCTGCCTCCTCCTCACCGTCACCTTAACTCTGCCCCGGGGCAGGCGGCGCAAGGGGTGGGGGCGTGGGTGTCTCGGCTTAATGGTGCAGAGGCCAAGCGCCAGCCACCCCCGGGTGAAGTCCGGGTCGGGGCCAGGACGAAATCCAGAGGTCCTGCCAGACAGCCCGGGAGCCGAATTTCACCTTCCCCCCCCAGGCAGATGCCCCCGGCCCTTGAGCCAGGTCGACGTCTCGCTCTCCATCCGTGCATCTCCAAGCATGGACTAACCGGGCGCTGCTGTCGTCGGCGCAGGGCCGCCCTGCCTTCTTCCCGAGGACGGCGGTGCACGCAGAGCCGGGTGGGCATCGGGGCCCTGATCCTGGTGCGTAGGCGCAATGGCGTGTGATCCCACTCCTGCACTGTGGCGTGCCGTGCAGTCTGTGCACCTGTGGGGCCCGAAGGAAGAGAGAGAGCCCTGTTGCACTAGGCTGTTACAGCTCAACTTTGTTATCAGTCTTCGTCCCTGAGCAGAGGGCCGCGTGAACGAGCAGTATGTGGTCGGCTCTGCTCAAACGCACCCGCGTTTGAAGTGGCGAGGAGAAAAGAGCCAAGCTTGTGCAGAGCAGGAGCAGTTTTAACACATGCGAGTACGCTGTGTCATCTGCCCAGGAGCAGCTGCGAAATCTCTGCCGTTTTCCTCCCTGGATCTCTTCCTCCGTTACGTGGCGTTTTAAACCCAGAAGCTGCATTTCTGGGAGTATGGTTTATCATGTTTGCACATCATCTCTTAGAAGCAGAATCATACTGGTATTTTATAGGGAGGGGCATACATATGGTCAGCCTGCTGAGTAGCCATCTCATCCTTCAGCAATTTGGGAATGACAGGGAGGTCCGTGTTTATGTGGTGTCATGCACGTCTGGAATTGTGACTTTTCATCCCTAAAGAAGCAAAGAAAAATGCTTCAGGGCCAGAAAATTCAGTATTTATACCATATAGCTTTGTGGTTGTCCTGTCCTCTCCACAGCTTTTCTCTTGAGCTCATTGTTGGTTTGCATCTTTTCCACCTTTCTCAGCTGTTCCTTTATAGACTCATAGACAATGAGGGTTGGAAGGGAGCTCAGGAAGTCACATCTAGTCCAGCCCCCTGCTCCAAGCAGCACCAGCCCCAACTAGATCCTCCCAGCCAAGGATTTGTCAAACCAGGCCTTAAAAATGTCCAAGGATGGAGACTCCACCACCGCTCTGGGTGACCTGTTCCAGTGCTTCACCACCTTCCTCATGAAAACGTTTTTCCTAATATCCAACCTCAGCTTCCCTTGCTGCAGCTTGAGCCCATTGCTCCTTGTTCTGCCATCTGTTCCCACTGAGAACAGTCCAGCTCCATCCTTTTTGCAACCCCCCTGCAGGGAGCTGAGGGCTGCTATGAAATTTCCTCTCCGTCTTCTCCAGACTAAATAAGCCCAGCTCCCTCCACCTCTCCTAATAAATCATGTGCCCCTTTAATCCTTTGGGGATTGCAGATGGATTACATACAGCCACTCTCCTAAGCATTCATTGGCTAGTGCATTCAAAAAGGCTACCATCGTAAGGGCTGTATTTTCCCAATCATTTTCAGTGCTACCCTTATTTTCTGCTACTTTTCCATTTGTCTCAGGCTTCTCCAATTCGCCTTACTACTCTTTAACCCCACACAGGCTCCACTGTGGCTGTTGGTGCTCCAAACTTGCTCTCCAGCATTTCCCAAGCCTTGCGATACAACCATGGGTGTTAACACTGCTCTCCAGCTATGGTTTGCAGGCAACACGTTCCCCACAAAATGTCTAACACTGCTTTGCAGCCAAAGGGAATGTTGTTTTCCACAGATACCTGCTTCTTGAGGTTAACAAGAAGAGCAACATGTTGCCCTATGGGCCAACAAGGTTGGGGGCCACTAAGTTAGCTGGTGTCCCAGCCCGAAATGAAAACTGAGAAGGAAAATCAATAGCTGCCATGCTAACACAAGCCATATAATTCAATAGTGATGTAAATTGAGATCCAGTTAAATTACACTGTGCTGAAATAAAAGGCCCTGTGATATGTC
This sequence comes from Crocodylus siamensis, assembly GCF_052110815.1. Lineage (NCBI taxonomy): Eukaryota > Metazoa > Chordata > Crocodylia > Crocodylidae > Crocodylus > Crocodylus siamensis. Next base: position 202,213,292 of record NC_143399.1, read on the forward strand.
CATGATTCTTATAAAAACAGTATGGTTTTTATAAAAAATATTTCCATTATAGAACTGAGAGATGCACATTAGTATTCTCCAGCTCATCATTTTAGGCTAACTTTCTAAGCAATGTATACTCAGAGCTATGGTAGCTTTGTCTTCGGCTCCAGTTCATTACATTAGAATTCATCTGCTGGATCAAAAAACATCCATGAGTCATTTGTAAAAACTACTGCTTAATGTCTTTTCCCTCAGAAACCTAATCTCTACTTTCTATAGCAAGGCGATGGACTAAAGAGTTTAACTAAGGACAGCAACAGTTCTTCCTTGGAAACTCTGCCTCCACTCAGCATCAACGTTTTTCCTTGGAATAGAAGCCTTTCTTGGAATCGGCCTTTTAGCAAGAGGAAACCATTTCAAACCTGAAGACAAAATTAATAGAAAGTTGGAGACTGATGGAAGCAGAAACATTCAAGTGAAGGCTCTTTCTGTCATGAATTGAGTTCTATTCCAGTAGTTCCTTGAGACCCAAACTGACATGGTAACCCCGTTACACCTGGCGTGCACGATCATGCAGTCCAGAGAGTCCCTGCTCTCTGTTGCCACTAGGATTCCTTGTACCAGAGACGCCGGAGGATTGACACGGCCCCTCATCCAATTTGGTATCTAGTGAATTTTAATAGTAATTCCTATGCTTTGTTACAAGTTCCCTTCCTGTAATTCAACCTGGCAAGTGGGTCCTTCAGACATTACAACAGCGACCTTCAGTGGTATTATGGCCTCAGAGCTCCGCTGGGCATGTGGGGTGTTAGTTTCTGGAGCCCCCATTGCTCAAACAAGAATTTCTAGGTTGCTCCTGTCTCCCCAGGGTGGCAACACAGAGCACAGTCTCTTTGTCCACTATTTTTGTAACTTTCTCACCTCAGATTGTCTGATCCTCAAGCAACATAGGTGCTAATGCAAGGAGGGAAATGGCAGCAGCAAGGTGGAGAAGTAACTTTCCAAGGATCACCCAGCAAGCCATTGGCAGAGGCAAGAACAGACTCCAGATTTCTGGACTTCCAGTCCAGGACTGTATCCATTAGACCATGCTGCCTTGAAGCTTCTGTTTCCATGCAAGGGACACCAAACAGAAGATGCTTCACACCTTGTTCAGGTTCAACAGCTAGTCATAGCCAGCTGGATAAGGGCAAAGGTGTGGATCCTCAGAGGTATGAGGGCACCCTTAGCCCATCGGTATCTTTGAGGACCTGGAGGGTGCATCAGCTACCCTCTGCATGTCCCAGCTTTCAGCTGGATGGCTGTGCCATAAACTCAATTAGCCTGGCCTTAATTATAAATTGCCTGGGTCAGAAAATGAAAGTTTAACCAGCATTTACAGTTCCATTGCAGCAGCCTCACATGGGACACTATGAATCTGATGGGTAGTATCTCATGGCTGCAGTGGTCACGGGCTTGCACAGGGGGTAAAATTTACCCCAGCGCAGAGAGCCAGCACGTCACCTAGGCACCTCTAAATGGAAAGACATAAAATGGGCTCGTCCCGCATGTCCTGGGAGCAGGATGGGAGCAGAGCGACCATTGCACTTAGGTAACGGCTGGTCCTCACATTGGCACTCTGCACTGGGGTGAGATTCTCCACTGGTTTGCCTGCAGAGGCAGCATTACAGAGCCAGCCTGGCGCACAGCTTGTCCAGTCAGAGCAGATCTGTAGTAATGATGGTTGTAATTCCCATGTTCATAGCTGGGCTTGGACAGGAGCCAAAGCACTTACCTCTGGCTTTGGAAGAGCAGATAGTCTCTCTGGCAGCATCCTCCTGCTTTTATTTCTGGTGGCTGTGTAGGGTGTTGCCAGCTGAGAGGAGACACTTGTTCAGCAGCTGCATAAACAGAAAGGGCCGGCGCTGAGGAGAAATAAAAACAGTCTGCGGATGCGATCTTACGTGACCTTGGACAGACAGACAGACACATGTGTTTTTCTGGGTTCTGAGCATCTGTTAGTAGGCCTTGAGCCAGTGGAAATGCTAGTGGCGGACATGAGGACCAGGGGGAAGGGGCTAGGACCACTGTTCTTCTGGTTCAAGCACACCCTGGGGACCATGAGCTTTTCCTGTATAACTTGAAGCAAGTTGCACTACGTTCCTAGGACTAAAGACGTGTCTATACTATGGGGCTGCCGCCCCCATATCACAGTTATAGTGGGAGAGCCCCACGTGGACACAGCCTCTCTTCACCACCCCTCCAGCCAACAGCAGTTCTGCCATCACAGCCCTCTTTTGGACATCAGCATCCAGAGGGAGCGGGAGGCTATCAAGAGACCCGTGTCAGTTGATGGGATGTGATCTTTTCATGCCCCTACCACAGCAAAGCAAGTCACATTTCGTAGTGCAGACTGAGTTCCACTTTCTCCATTTTTTCAAAAGGGAATGATGGTGCTCTGGCATGTCTTGAGGCCTAACTGCAGACCTGGTGCTTTTTGCTCATGCAACAGGAGATACTAACGCTGCCCAGAGTGTTACTCACGCCTGCAATTGGAAATGTGTGGCTCAGGTTCACCTCGCAACAACCAGCATCATTTCTTCCCCCTTGCACGTCTTGAAATGCAAATGAGCAGTCTCTCTTTTTAAAAATGGAGACTAGCCTTTATTTCAAACCCTGCAGAGAGCTCCATATCAGCAAGCCAAAGGGTGTGGAGCAAACCCACCCATACAGGCTGAGTTTTCCAGAGACTATAGGCATATTTACACCACAGTGACAGCGTTCAGGTGAGGGAATAACCCTGGCTGCCTGCTTCTGCTCTGCACCTGGCAGCCCCAGACTTGAGATGGGGAGGGCTCCCTATGGGTGCTCCTGGCCTGGGTTTCTGGTGTGATCATTTTATTTCTGGGTTTGATGCTCATTGGAAAGGGGGTGCCAAAAAAAGCCACACACCACTTGACTTTCAGCTTTGTCTCTTGTTTACCAGGCACCATGTCCTACCTGACAACTTCTAGTGGATGGACAGTGTCCTGATCAAAAACACGTCACTGCTTGTACTCAGACTGAGTAACACCTTACTCCGCAAGTCCTCCGTCTAGCATGAATAGAGTAATGCAAGGTAATGTGCTCCTCTACAGCGGGGACAAAATCCGCCCCGCTTGTTTGTGTCAGTTCACGCCGTCAATACAGCATTCTGCAGTGTTGTGCTCTTTTCTACCCAGTGTAAATCCCAGTCCTTTCAGCTCCTTGAATTTCAAGGCCAACAACCGTAATGAAAAGTCTTTTGGCTATTTTCATGGCTCAGCCACTGAGCTGAATTCCCAGGTGGTGAACAGACGTGGGGAAGAAACTGGCCAGGCAGATTCTTGGCTATAACCCCTCAGCCTCTGCCACGTTCATCCCATCAGAACATCTGGAGTTAGCTAGAATAAAGCTGGCACCTGGTGGCCGAAGGTCTGCGGATCACAGTCTCTGCTGAGAGACTCAGACAATGAAACAGAAGTTGAGACTCCATCTGTCTTCTTTGAAAACAGCAGTGCTACCCCCAGTGATCACAAAGAGAGCTGAAGACAGTCAGTCCATAATGGGATTGGACCGTTTAAGGGCCATAGTCTACTCTCAAATATGCGGCTGTAAATCCACAGTACAGTTGCCGTCTGCAGAGTTATTTTTGATTTACTGTGTTGTAACTGAGGGCAGACTACACACCGCATATCTATCTATGACGGGCAGAAAGGCCTGACGGTCCCCAGTGGCTACAATATTCAGCAGTGTTAGCTACCCATGTTAACGATGCTGATAGCGTAAAGGCCAGTTATCTCACTCTGCTTGGTGTCGGGGAAGAACAAGATGTACCATTTTAGAGTTACCCTGGCTTATCTGTGTCCTCCAGCCTTCTGTCACTTTGTATGCATCTCTTTAAGACAGCTCCCCAAATCCAGCACTGGTGCCGTTCACTGAAGTGAAGGCAGATATGTCAGGGATGAATTTACTACCTTTTTAATTATGCAAAGCATAAATGCCTGACACCCAGGAGGGATCCAGAGAAGACTGGGACAAATATGCCAATGGGAGAGAGCAGGCTGGACAAGCAGGGTCCTAGGAAGTGCCAGGAGGGACAGTCTAGAGAGAGACGAATAAAGCTTTGGCTGTGCTCTTCTTCCTGAACTCTTGACTTCTTCCTCCTCCGATCGCTTCTGCAGTGCAGCTTGTCAAGGAGCCTCCTCATTACCTCCTACAACGTATCTATGGGCCTTTGCTCTTGGTCCCCTTCTCTGCCTTCCTCCAAGCTTAGCATCCGCAAACACAAATGCAACTGAGCAGACAATACAGGAGGTCCTATCCAGTCCTCTGTCCCCATGACACATAGCTCAGCTTCTCCTCTCCACATCTCTCTCCTGACTGAGATGAAATCCTGGCTTGCCTCTGACAATGGCATCCCTCCTGGATGCCAGCGGCTGTCACACGGTCTGGAAAAAAACAGGGCTTTTGATCTCCTTCCTTTATGTCCCCACAAACCCGCTTTCTCAATACTGTGGACACCGCTGCCCTCCTGTCTGTCATCTGAGCTCTTTCTAGATCCTTGCACATCGGGATAACTCAAAGGTGTGGGTATTCCTGGCCGTCCACGTTGATCAAACCTTTGCACAGAGCCTGGACATTTCCCGTCTCCCTGCAACACCCATTTTCGTGGCCTTGATAAATGCATTCTTGCCACCTAAAACACTGCAGATGTCATTGTCCCTCCCTGCCTGTCATTTTGAAGACATCAGCTCTCCCTTTGCATCCACTCGCTGGCTCTCCCTTCTCCACCCATCAAACAGAAGCTGCCAGTCTCCTCTCTTACTGCCTATCAGCTCGCATGCACTAGAGAGGTCAGCTCCCACCTCTAATCAGCTCACAAAGCCAGTCCCTATTGCTCATTTATTAGATTTCCGAACACCCCAATGCTTTTGCTTCGTGCGCCCTTCATACTGGG